>NW_012147975.1:785591-788510 GCF_000956105.1 Propithecus coquereli
GTGTCAAAGGGCTCTACTAACGAAAACAACATTTTATTTAAATTTAACAACAATCCTGTGAGGTAGAGACTGCTTTTTATCTCTATTTTCAGATAAGAAAATTGAGGCTTGGAGATATTATATACTTGCCCAAAGTCACTTATTTAAAAAAATGGCTAAGCTGAGATTCAGGTATCTATTTGGACCCAAAGACTTGCAGTCATGACCAGTATGCTGTAGAACTGCCACTTCTTATCAAACAGAAATTGTACTTTCTGGAGTCTATGCTAGGTAAATAGAAATTCAGACAAAGATTTGTGCACATGTATGTGCATTGCAAAATTGTTTATAATAGCTCAAGTTTAGGGAGGTAGTTAAATAATGATACATTGTTATGATGGAAACCTATGCAGCTTTGAAAAGTGTTTTCAAATTTAAAATATTTAATATCATGCAGAAAAAATATTTACCAAAATATCAAGCATAAAGAAGCAACATATTAAAGTGCATGTAGAGTAGAAGCTAACTTTGTGACCATACAGAACATAAATGAGAAACTAGAAGGAAAACAGCCTTATTTGAATCTTGCACCTTTGCTTGGTCTAGAGGGAAGAAAGGATACTTACCCACTCCCGTATACAAAGGTTTTTGAAATAATTTCTTGTTCATTTCTGAGGTAGGAGTCAGGTTGCAACAAAAAAAGACAACAATAGATGTTAGTGAAAAAAGAAAAACTTCAAGGAGACTTGGGGTAGCATCTCTTGGCTGTCAGAGACTACAGCCCTCGGATTGAATGCTGTTGAGACAAGGGGTTTCTGTCCCTGGCAATGTTTAAGGAGAAAACTGACACACGACCTTTCCTGGCTAGCTTAGCCGACAGGGGCCTGGATTTCGTAATCCCTGTGGAGTCTGCTCTAAGTCTCAAAGGTGCAACCATTATTACAGGGAAAGCAATTTGCTCTAACGCCTCCTTCAGGTCACCTCAGTGGCCAGTCTAGTCTTCCTTTGGCTCCCTATTTCTGTCTCAGATTATCTGGGAACACAATAACTTTGCAGAACCTGACTGTTTGCATTTTGCAGGAACAATTTAAGGGAAATTGGTCGTTAGATACTTGGTGAATTGCTTAAATCTCTCACTACAATGCAATCTTACCTCTAATGTATTTGCAGAAACAGTGATGTAACCTGCTTTCTTTCTCTAGAATGTGTTAACCCTAAATAACAGAGAGGGGCTCTCTAAAAGAAAAATTTATCTGGGACTGCAGCACTGCAATGGGAATATGTATGCCATAGTAAACTATGTGCGTATTCAAGGATGTAAAGGAAAACAAATATTTTTAAAGAAAAAAATGAACATTACATAATTGTTTTGAAATAATTATCCTTGGCTCCAAAGATCAGTAACAAGGGTGATGCCAGTCCGAGGTTGGACGGGCAGTTGATGGGCAGATGTCCTTGCAGAAGTATTTTTTGTGTAAGATTGTGATGGCCTATGTGGAAGGTTGTGGTTTTCGAAGTCTTTTTTGTTATCGAGCATATGAGCGTGAGAACCTTCTCTTGCTGGGCCTTCCCCAGCCCTATTTTTCAGGGTTTTCCTAACAATTAGTGGGTCTACGTTGATTCTGCCAACTTTCACATTTTCCCCTTTTGATCAAGATCTTTCTCTGAAAGGACCACTGATCAATGACCCTGTCGTTAAGCCTTAATGTCCCTTGGTGCTGCGATGGGCCTGTCCAGGTTGCTGTTCTCTTCCCACGTCAGGTGAATGATTGGCAACTGGGAGTCGGCATCAAAACCCTTTTAGCCACATTTGAGCACCATGGGAGATTTGAAGGGAGTGGCCCTCAGGCTAAGTCTACCTGGAGTCAATTATTAAGTTCAATTTTGCATATTCCCGTCTTTTGCTCTCGTCTTAATGTGCTGGGCCAGCATTATTTTAGGAGTTGTACTGCTGCAAAAATTTAACAAGTAACAGATACAAAGTTAAAAAAGGGAAAATACAAAGAAAACTTAAGAGTAATATGACAATTCCAGTTCACATAAGGGTTTTGAGCCATGAACTTAGGCTAAAAGACAACCAATTAAATAAATCAAATGACCACATTGCATTAGGTGAGACCTCTTGTAACCATGTGGCCTGTTTTACCTTGTGTAACATGAGTTTCAACTTTCCCAGAGGAATTTATCCAGGTACAGCATGTAGCACCAGCAGTAACACTGACATTTTCTTATTTAACCAATGGATACTACAGTGTATTTTAGGTTGGATTCTGTGAAGTTACCAGCAGAAGCTATTGATTGTGAAATTTCAATTACACCATTATCCTGTCAAGTGAAAAGGTAGCTTTAAGGGGGGTAAAATTCTCATTATGATGTGCAGTCTTGTTCCAACCTCTTGGGAAAAGCTGTGACAGCATGAAAACATCAACTTGTTCTCCTGGTTTGTAGTATGAATGTCTCTGCTCATGACATCTGGAAGTTTCGTGAATTTTTGTGTGATCCATACATCAGGTACAAGGCTTGTTCCTTAAACTTTGTCTAGTTTCCTCTTATAGGACTTTAGGAACAGAGCAGCTTTTGCTTTTAGTTGGAGAGTTGTAGGGAAATACTGGAGGAAATTAGGAGAATTCAGGATCTAGCCCAGGACACAGGTAGATAACAGAAACTTGAAAACAATGCACAGGGCTACAGTCTAATAACAGATGTGTTATAGGTTTTCTTTAGACACGTAACTTTTTCTCTCTACATTGGTCATATAGGAATCTCACATTTAAAAACCTCTTGAGACTAGAAAGCCAAACTTACAGTCCGAAGGTTCTTGGTCTTGCCAGGAAGTGACAATTTTTACTCACTCGCTGTAAGGTTGGAAACTCTTAAAGCCAGGAATTGTAGCACATTCTTACATATAACATTTCAGTCAAAGCCTTGGTAATATAACCA
>NW_012147975.1:789744-790162 GCF_000956105.1 Propithecus coquereli
AAATTTTCTTTTTTTATATAAAATGTGAAGTCTTTGGGGGTTTCTTAGACCAGTTAACAAAAAGGTAAAGAAAAATCTCCTGCAAAAGAAAAAGAAAAACCTCCTGCAGTATGATTGCTTTTCTTTATGGAAGCTTGTTTAATAATTTGGAAGTCAAATCTGATGAAAAGGGTACCTGAATTTAATCAGAAACAGGAAGAGTGTGTTCAGAGTTATGAGTGTACACTATATTGTAGAGGAATGTAAGCAAGAAAATTAGTCCCTTGAGCAGGAGAATAGGTGGCTCACAGTAGCAACATGGGACGTTTCCTGGTTACATGAATAATTCAGACATATCAAGAAAAGCCAAGAGTACAGAATCATGTTATGTCGAAGGGAAGCATTGCTTTGCTAGGCCTTCAAGATACGTGTTTCAGCA
>NW_012147975.1:791772-793193 GCF_000956105.1 Propithecus coquereli
AAAAAAAAAAGAAATAGAAGCTATAGTTTAGAAGATGGCTGTTAAAGAAACAGATTTTAGAATTAAAAATTAAAACCTCTTGCAGTTTTACTAAGAACAAACCAATACTTTCAGAAAACTTGTTCTAACATAGAAGACCAATTTTTTAAAGTTTATATTAGTGCGTTTTTAATGCCAAAGCTCTATCATTAGAAAGACTTATAAATAATTCCCTTCTAATCGTAGCCACCTTAATCACACACAGAATTCTTTTCATAAATCCTCTTTTATGAACTTTATCATGATTTGCTCAGCCCTTAACAACATGCTTGGACTTTCTGCTGTGTCCTGTACTTCCGCTCATTAAATAACCAGTCATTTTACTTGAGGATAAAAATTTACCTACAAGATTCTTTCTCATACAAAATTATTCTCTTTTCTTATAACTTTTCTTACCAAAACTACGTCTTCATATTCACAACTTTCTTCACATCTCTCTCTCTCCTATTTGCAGGCACCTTTTCTCAAACCAGTCATATTCAATTGTGAAAAAGAAATGAACAGGGCTCTTGCTCCAGTTCCCTTCATAGCCACCCCTGGCCACCAGAGCAAAATTTCAGGAGGTGTCCTGGGAGAGGATATGAGTACTTTATGGGGATGCACAGCTTTTGCAGTCCACTTCCCGGCGTTACAAATTCCAGTGTCACAGGATTGCTTTAGGAATTAGGCACGTAGACTGTTGTCAGCCAGCCCAGAGCTGTCACTGGCAATAGAGCTCCCTTGTAAATGTAATGGTTTTCAGTCTGTTTGCTTCTAGGCAATCCATTAGGCACTCAAGTTCCCAGAGTTAGACACCTCCTCTGCCACTGTGCCTTGTTCGTCCACCTGGCCTGAAGTTTAACTTCCTCACCTTGAATCATTTCTAACCAATGTCATCATCATTTGGAAAATCAGCAACAGTAAACAGCCTTGACCCCAAGCCTCATCCCGGATACATCTTCCCAATGGACATGATAATCCCCTCTGTCAGACAGGGAGTACTTAAGAGAAAGTGCTGGGGACAGGTTATGGCATCCGGCTTATCTTTTTCATCCCTTCTAAGTCTTCTGCCTCTTCTATGTCTAATTCTAGCTTGGGGTAGAGAATTCAGCCTTTCTAACCTTGCACATCTGCAAGCTGTTGGACTTGCGTTCAACTTGGGTTTTAGGACACAAGCGAAAAGGTCCTCCTTTAGCAAAGCTGCATTGTCTTCCTGCTCCATCACCTTGGTCGGGAGGAGAGGCACTTGCTCAGGTTTGCAAAAGAAATTTGTTGTGGGTCTAATTCAGGGACCCAAGTCTCCACTCTCCATCCAGTGACCTTTGATCTGTACTGAGTGATCGATAACCTTCCTTCTGGTAGTTTACTCCTTTTCTTAAGATGTAAGACTCATGAGAAGATAT
>NW_012147975.1:793678-813507 GCF_000956105.1 Propithecus coquereli
ATATCAGAAAAATAAAATTAATTTGGGCCACAGTGGAATGAAAAACCCCTCACCTGCACCACTGTGTGATAACTGCTCCATGGAAGCCCCACGTTGTCACTAGAAATGAGCGAGTGACCAATGACACTAGAAATGCACACCGGGGCTGCTCCTGTCCCTCTCGGGCTGGCCCCTCCCAGGTCCCTGCGTGATCCCCAGTGACTGAGGAGGCCGGGTGGGCCACAGTGCTTCCCGACAGTCTCTGGATACATCACTGGGGAAGATGGAGGCGGTTATGAGAGCTGTGTTTCCTATTGCACTTGGGTTTGGAATCTGAACCAATCTGAAGCAAACTGTAAAGGATTAAGTGACTTCGAATGGTACTATGCACCTCCTCAACTCTGCTTGCTAGGTCTCCACAGGCAGGTAGGTACTCTGTCACCAGAAACAAAAACAAAAGTGGATTAAACACAGAGTTCAGATGTTTCCCCTAATTCACTTGCAGTGTAGATGTGTGCCTTGGAGGGCAGCCCAGGAGACCCTTCTCTCCCTGTTTTCCACTCACCTGGCCCTGGGTCTTTTCTACCTTGTCACCCCGTGAAGCCAAGTCTCAGCCCCCTTGTCCACACCCTCCTCCCCTCCAAGCGCTGTTTTGAGCCTCCTCCTGCTGTCTCCAGTGTGTCTTCTAGATACTGCTGTGTAGACCCCTCTCGGAGCTCTGCGATGCTTTCTGTAAACCTCTGTCTCTTTCCACTGCCTTATCGCAGACACCCTCTTCACCAGGGAGGACGAGGGGAAAGGAGGTGTGAGGAGGGAAAGAAACCCTGTCTTGCCACATTAGCTGGCATCACCATCATCATCACCACTGCCATTGCTACTGCTGGCACCTAGAACAGCCTGCTTCTTGACTGCTTTTCTGTTCCTGTGCCAGGCCCTGGGCATTCCAAAAATAGACCCTCCTCTCCTTTGAAGTCACTTGAGTGACCCCCCCCGCCCCCACCTTCTTCACACAAGTGGAGCAGGGCCGCTCCCGCCGCAGCAGGTGAGCAGGGAGCTCAGCCAGGTGCAGCTGTTTCCGCAGGAGCCAGAACAACGCAGAGCTTGACACCCATCATCCAGGGTGACTTATCTTTTAATGAGAAATACTCGAGGAGGAAGGCAGCTTCCACGGGTGTCTGTGGGATGGAGCTGGCTGAATGTCGCGGAGGGATTAGTGGGCACACGCTCAGGGCTGCCCCCGTGGCCGCCTCCCCCGCTCCTGCCCTTTCCGCTGTATTCACGGACTGAAGGTTACCTGCCCCGGCTGAGTGGCGGTCTGGCCAGACCGGGGCCGGCCTCCCTTCCAGCATCCCATGGAGACACCCCAACCTCGCCGTCAAAGGATGATGAGCAATTTCACTTTCTGTCCCGAAGGCCAAAGCAAAGACACATGACAATGCCAGCCCTTATGAAAGGCGACCAGGATCAGAGCCCTTTCATCCAATTCATTGATATTAACATTTCTCATCCAGAGGGCCGGCTGCCTTTGTTTGTCAAAGGGCACAAGAGGAGCACACTGACTCCAATCAGCGTTCTTAAGCAGTCCCCCGGGTCAGACCACTGCAGAAGGGGCAGCGTCAGGAAGCCACACCACACAATGACAAGGAACACAGAGGGGCAAAGAGTCATCACCTCCCAAGTGCTGTGTCTAATTACCCAGGTCCACTGTGCTCCACCAGGAGCAGGACTGAGCTTAGAAACTGTCTCTGTCACACACTTGGCAGGTGACTCCTCTCTCTGGGGACTCAGTTTCCTCATTCTGCAAAGTGAGAGGATGAACTACACTAGACCAAACACACCTCGACCCTCTCTCCACTTTGGAATTACCTGACAAGTGTTTTGTTTTGGTTTTAAATTTAATCATACAGATTCCTGGGCCCAATGCCAGGCTTACTAAGGCAGGATCTCTGTGGCTGTGGCCTCGGACCTGGTGTCCTTACTGAGCTTCCCGGGCGGTGCAGGCACCCAGCCGGGTTCTCAGCAAAACCGTGTTTGAGAGCAACAGAATGAAATGACCTTCAAGGGCCCTTTTTGATATGGTTGTTTTAAAAATATTTAATTATGTTTTAACAACATAAAATATAGACACTTTTCAGAAAAATCAGAAATGTAAAGAAAAATAGAGTTTCTAAAATATAATGATCCTGCCAGCCAAAGATCTCTCTGCCATCCTTCGTTCTTGTGCACAGGTTTCTGGCATTGTTACTTGTGTTTGTTTGCGCTATTGTAACAATATTACAAATACAAATCTGTACCTTCTTTTTTTTCACTGAACATTATCTTAAAAAATTTAACAGATATAAGTATTTCCCTATGATTTATTTTTTTTTCATAAGCAACATTTTCAAAAGTAAATGACATAGCAGAGAGCATGGACCCAAGTTTACTTGGTCACTCCTTAGATGAATTGGACCACGTGCTTCGGTGCAGAGCCCCTCAGCTGGAGGATGTGAGAGCAGAAGGTGCGCCACCTACTCTTCTTCCCTGGCCTTGGTGGAACCCTGACAACCCACATCGGCCCACAGAGCGCCCTGCTTTGGCATTCGTGCCAGACGCTGCTCCAGAAAGCCAGCCAGACCCTTCCCCACTGCTCTTTGACTCTTCCGCCCGAGAACCCTGTGCTATAGCCGCTGGTGGAACAGATTAATGAAGAAACTGATGGGCCTGGCCTAGAAAACATCTCCCGATCATTCCCCGTCAGTTTTCATTTGCTATAGCTTGTTTGGCCATTGTAGGGGCCGCAGCGAGCTTCAGTATTAACCGGTGAAATCTCAGGTCAGGGAAGCGCATTCATCAACCCCATCACAAGCCACCAGACTAAGGAACAGGCCGAAAAGTTGGGCCTGGGCTTTGGGCAGAGATGACGTTCAGGACTGGCAGACCACAGGCATCCCTGCTCCTGCTGAACTTCCCCTCGGAGATGGCAGAAGCTCAACCACCGAGGGAGCTGAGACTGAGAGTGAAGGCCCCTGTCTGGGGTCTTCCAGGTGAGCGTGTGGCAGAGCCTGTTGGCCGGGCCTGGCTGCCTGCTGTGGCCCTCCTGGGCCCCTGCACAGACTGAAATGCTGATGCCGGGTGTGTGTGTGGCGGCTCCTCCTCCAGAATGTTCCAGTAGCTGGAACAACGGCCTCGTCTCTCCTCCCTGCTCCCCAAGCACCCACTGTGCCTTAAAGCCCATGTGAGTCTGATCTGTTGACTCTGTTCCACCAGCAGCTATAACACAGGGTTCTTGGGCGGAAGACTCAAATGGCGGTGGGGAAGGGTCTGGCTGGCTTTCTGGAGCAGCGTCTGGCACGAATGCCAAAGCAGGGCGCTCTGTGGGCAGATGTGGGTTGTCAGGGTTCCACCAAGGCCAGGGAAGAAGAGTAGGTGGCGCACCTTCTGCTCTCACATCCTCCAGCTGAAGGGCTCTGCACCGAAGCAAGTGGTCCCTGTTCATGCCTTTCCTTTCTTGTCTCTCCCTCCATCCTCCCTGTCTCCCTTTCACAAAGTTTTCTGAATATCAGACAAACATCAGGCCCTTGACTGGAGGTTCGAAGTGGCCACCAGCCCGCAGGCAGCTTCCCCGCTAGCATGAGCACCGCACAGCGGCTGCAGGAGTGAGGGCACGGCCAGCGGCAGGCTTGCGGGGCTTCCTAGGGAAGGCAGCCGATAGGAGGGAGCCGGGCACAGCGTGAGGATGGGAGGGGCTGCGTGAAAAGGGGGAGCGAGAAAGCTCCGACACAGATGAGGGACGCCAGTCATTCCTGTTTAGAGCCCAAAGAAGGCCCAGGGGAGTGTGTTTGGGGTGGGGCTGAGTGTTGCAGCAAGACATAAATAGACAAAGCAGAAAGGCTACAGGTCCTAAGTGGCCTTACTCCTACCTGGTAATTAAAACTTTATCCCCAGGGCGGCGGGAAGGGGCACAGGTGGGGTGCACCTGGAATGCGTCTGTGGCTGCAGAGTGAAGACTAGAATGGGGGCACTGAAATCCACGTGAGGAATGGCGGTGGCCTGAGCCCAGGATGGCCATAGAGAGGCAGGAAATCAGAGCACGTTGCTGAGGGAGCACCTCCTGCCACAGGGCTGTGGAGTTCTGCATCCAGGCCACCCCACAGAGTCCCCAAAGCAGACAATAAAGCTA
Source organism: Propithecus coquereli (assembly GCF_000956105.1). NCBI lineage: Eukaryota > Metazoa > Chordata > Mammalia > Primates > Indriidae > Propithecus > Propithecus coquereli. The sequence continues at coordinate 797,820 of NW_012147975.1, forward strand.
CACAGCTCAAATTGCTGAGCCTCAGCCTTTCCCAGCCAGCCACCCAGAGTCAGAGTCCCTGGGACAACCGAGCCGGCTTTGGTAACTCAGGCTCCTGTGGGTAGAGCCCGCGGCTGCCCGGCTCAGCCACAGAGAGTGCGGGTCCCTGACCACCGCACGCCTTAGAGGAGGGTTAATTGAATTTCTGTGTCTCTAAATTCATTATTAGTGGTCAAAAAAGGAGGAACGCTGGGCTTTTATTTCTCCTTGTTATCTAAATAAAACAGATGCTTGTAAAATACAGTCCTTAAAGGATACAGCCAAATTATCTTCCACCTAAAAAATCCACTGGTAGAGAATAGCTCTGGGACCAATTCATGCTTAACACTGCCTTTTACCGTCATTTATTCTCATTCCCCTGACCCGGAAGAGCTGTCCTGCCGCACAGGTGTGAGGTGAAGGACAAAGGCACGTTAGCAAATGCATATGGGGGGTTTGCATCTGAGGTGAGGGGGCGCGGTGATGGGACGTGTCCCTCTGTAGAAGTGGTGTCTCCTGGGCCACTGATCATAAAATGAACCATCACAGTAAACAGCAGGTATCTCTCGAACAGGGGAGAGCTCTGTGCACTTGGGGCGGCTGAGGGGTGCGTCTGAGCTCTGAAAGGGGAGGAAGTCTGCCTTGGTTGAATAACACCAAAGGCCTCTTCAAGTGGCTGTAGCTAGGGAGAGAGTATCCTGGTTAGCCCTTCCCACTGACAACACCCCCCTCCTCCAACAAATAAGGACGCCACCACCAGCGCAGCAACGAGATGAACAACAGAAGAATAAGACGTGTGGAGAAGAAGAAGAAAAGAACTCCACGAGAACAACCCCAACAAGGACGCCGCCACCAAGAACCGCACCAAGCTGGTAGAGGGACAGGATAAGCAGAGAAGACCTGCAGCAGACGTGAGCGAGACGAGAGCTGGTGGGGACCAGCTCTGCCTTGTCCTGTAGCAGCTGAATCCTCAAAGCCAACAGCTCTTCTCTGTTCATAACATCTAGTTTATTACAACCCGAGTGCCATGGATGAGGAGTTGTTTTATCAAGATTCGTAATGATCTCCTTTTCTAGGAGAAATCTTCTACTTGGGGAGCTTGGATTTCAGTCTCTATAATCACTTCCACTTTCGGGTCATGGGCTAATCCTGAGTGATCTCAGCTATTACCGCCCTCCAGAAAAGGTCACTAGGAATTATCAATTAGTCTTATTTCTTTATCTGCGCCTTTTACCAAGGCTCTCATTCATAGTCACACAGTCCAGCCGGCGCCTGTTCCCAGGATGACCTGGGAACACTTTTAAGGCAGACAGTCCAAAAGCAGCAGGAGCGAGGGAAGAGACCTGCAGTCCCTGAGTGACCCGTTCACATTTTTGATTGAACTCACTCCTCACCGCAAGTCTGGGAGGTGGGTTTATTTACCCGTTCCCAGAGGAGGACGCTGGCATTCGAAAGGGGGTGATGTAGCGGAGGAGGTATGGTGGGCAGGATTCTGGGACAGACTCTTACAACCCTCACCTTTGTATGATCCCCTTCCTGAGTGTGGCCGAGCTTGTGAACAGGACGGAGCGCCACTTTCATAATGAGGTTATGTTACACAGCAACTCCGCCTCCTACATGAGATGGAGTTAGCTTACTCATCAATTGCCTTTGAGGTTATCAAAGGGGAAACTATCCAGGTGAACCTAATTACCTGAGCCCTTTAACTCTGCATGGGGAGGTCAGAGGCAGAGGAGGGGAGAGATTTGAAGAATGAGAGAGAGCAGACCTGAGGGAGATGCTCCGTCACTGGCTTGGACATTGGAGGTGCCACATGAGAAGGCATGCGGGTGGCCTCAGGAGTTGACAGCTGTCCCAGGTAATAGCCAGTAATAGAATGGGGCCTTTGTCCTGCAAGTAAAAGGATCAGAATCCGGCCAACAACCACATTTTGCTTGAAAGCCTGAGCTCTGGAAAGAAACTCAGCCCAGCTGACACCTTGATTGCAGCCTTAGGAAACTGAGCTGAGAACCCAGCTCAGCTGTGCTGGGCTTCTGACCTGTGGAAACCAGGAGCAAATGAGTGAGTGCTTTACACTGATTAGTTTGTTAATTGGTTGCACAGCGATAGAACATGAATGCAGAAGGCGATGAGCTGGAATGTGAACGCAAGGTTGTCTGGCCCTAAGGCTGTGCTCCTCCCTCTGCAGTAGCGCCCTCTGCCTTCCCTCCATCAGGGAGGAGAGGCGAGAGGGGTTTACTGGGCAATTAGGTTCATCAGGTGTTTGCTGAGCGCATTCTGTGCATAGCGCTGGATTACACAACGGGGCTGTAAGATAACTAAGACTGGACGGCATTCCTCAAGGGGCTCACTGTCTAGCATGAAAGACAAAGAAGAGGCAGAGGGCGATGGCCACGTGCGAGAGCGCATCTGCGCGGCGGGCCCCAAGCGCTGAGGAGGGAAGGAATGAAGGAAAGGAGACCTTGAGCCCGGACCTGAAGACAAGGCGGGAAGCACATGCGAGAAAGGGCAACAGCACGAGCAAAGCACAGACGCAACACACACAACATGTCCAGTTCTAATCAGCCATCCGCGCTGTCGGAGCTGCTGGGGACACGCAGGGCAGGTGGGAGGTGGAGCTGGAAACCTGGAGTGGACCAGATGGAGGGGGCCTTTCATGCCGTGATGCGGCACTTGGGAAACCTCCCCTGGGCTGTGAGAATAGCGGCTCTGTTCTGCCAGCCCTCCCTACCCGGACCCCATAAAAATCTTAAGGTGACTTACTAGACGACACTCAAGGCTGTCTTAACGTGCCTTAAATGTCAAACTGAGGACTTCAAATGGCTGTCGTTCCTTTGGTTGACTCCTTATCACTTCATTTAGTCAGTGATTCATTCAACAAACATTCCCTATGCACTTTCCTCTTGCTGGACACTGTCAGGCCAGGGGCCCAGCAGAGAAGCAGGTGTGGCCTCTCCTCAGCCCTGCCTGGCTGGGGCTGGTGGAGTGGGAAGGATCCAGAAAGCCCTTCCAGGGGGAGAAAGGAGTTTGGCTCCTGGGAAGTGAAGGAGGAAGAGGTCAGAAATCATCAAAGGCTTCCCTTTTCCAAAACATTCTGTAATTCTCTGCGCTCAGAGAACCTGTTGCTTCTGATGAGTAGCTGTGAGGCTTCGGCTGGGAAGTGTATGCAGGTTACCAGAACCAGTTCATGCCTGGCAACTGTGCCTGGCGTAATCGGATGCCCAGGGCTGAATTACCATGCATTCTTGCCTTAATTGCAGAATGGCTCCGTTTCTTCCTTAGTATTTGGCGTAATGACATCATAAACAACTAAACGTTTCAAGAGGCATGTTGGAAAGGATAGTGTTTTTTCCTACAGCAGACATCTCCCCACTCTCAAGGTTAGAGCTTTTCAGCCTATTGTGAAAAAGAACACAACATTGGGGACAGCAGCATCGCGCTGTATCTTTACGATGGCAGTGGTTTCATGGGTGTGTCGGCCTGAACTGCCATGACAGAACGCTACAGACTGGGCGGCTGAAACAGCAGAAATTCATTTCTCACAGTTCCGGAGGCTGCAAGTGCAAGCTCAGGGTGCCCACGGAGCGGGGTTCTGGTGAGGGCTGTCTCCCAGGTTTCAGACAGCTGACTGCTCACTGTGTCCTCACCTCTTTCTCTGGTGTCCCTTCTTACAAGGGCACTAATTCTACCATTAGAGTTAGGCCCCACCCTAATGACCTCATTCAACCTTAATTACTTCTTTGTAGTCCTGTCTCTAAACAGAGCCACATTGAGGGTTAAAGCTTCAACATATGGATTTGGGGTGGACACAGTTCAATCTATAGTAATGGGTGTATAAATATGTCAAAACTCATGAATTTGTATTCTTTAAATGACTGTAGTTTATTATAGAGAAATTGTACCTTCATAAAGTTTTTTGAAAAAGGAAAAAGCCAAAAAAAACCCGAAACGGGCCCCGCAAAATTAAAAATGAACCTCTTTAAAAGCCAAGTTAGTCCTTTCTCCAGAATTGAATGACTAAGTCACTGACTGCTCAGGGAAACACTTGCAGCAGGATCTACTCACTGTTTCTGAAAACTCTGACCCCACGGGGCTCACATCTGTCTCTGTGTGACCAGGCCCCAGACAACAGGGCTGGGCACTGCCTCTGTACCTGCTGAGTCCAAACTGATTCCTCCTCATCCCCGGGCAGCTTTCGGCACTGGTAACCCTGCATTCCACTTGGCTTTGGGGGCTGTCGGGACCCAAAAGAGAGACCGACCTGCTCTTGCCTTTGAGAAACAGGTCCATTTTACCACCTGCCCTTGGGGATAAGGTATTTCCACAGGACCCTGGAGGCCTGTGCCAGGATGAAAGGTCTCAGGTGCCCACCTGCTCAACCAGTGCCCCTGAAGCTGTCCCCTGCCACACCAGGATACCCACCAAGACTGATCCCTTCCCAAGGGGCTTCATTTCTCACCCCATTCTTGACGCCCTCTTGAATGTGCTTATGTCTTAGGTTCTGCAGACTCAGTTTCCACATAATGCATTGGTAGATGCTAATGACTTGCACGACCCAGGGTTGCCTCTGAAGTTAACAGAAACATTCTGGAGATTGTGTCTGAATCCCAAGGAACCTTGATGCTTTCAGTCTGACCCCCATTGAACTCTAGTTTGTCTGCCCTACCATGCCAGGGGGATTTTTCTAAAACCACAAATGGATCACATTACTCATCTGATTATAGTCCTTCATTATTCATTCATTTATTTATTCAAAAATGATATATCAAGTTTCTGCTGTTCTTCGCCGTGAGCATAAGGGAATGAATAAGACATAGTTCCTACCCTCTAGGAAATCACTGTCTGGCAGGAGCAGATAGACCTGTATTTTCTGAAAGTAGATAAATGTCACAAAGGCCTGTAGGTACCTTGAAAGAAGTGATGAGATTTAGGAGACTGCAAAGGAGAGAAATGTCAGTTCTTCTTGGGAGATGAGAGGATATCAAGGAAAGCTTCAGAGAGGAAGTGACCCCTAAGCAAGGTCTTGAAACGAGAGGGTCAGGACATTCCTGGGGGAGGAAGTCACATTGAGTAAAGGCATGAAACGTGCAGACATGCTCGTCCCCATTTTACTTGCAAGAAAGCTGAGGCCCAGCCGGGTTAAAAGCTTTCCTGTGACCATATTACGCATGTTGCTGGTAAGTGCTTCTACTACGTGCCAGGTATTATTCTAGGGGGTGGGAATATGTTAATAGCACGAAACCCATTCAAATTCAAGTGCAGGGCTCTTTCCACTATCAACACTGCAATCTCATCTTTTCTATGCACAAGACATTTTGGGGAACACAGAAATGAGTTATACAAACCTGGATTCAGAATATATATGGAATATAGGAAAAGAGATTATATCCAAGCACAAATAATCTTGTGATCTTTTCAATTTTGCAATGTTATCCTGAAAATAGAAATCACTGTTTTATTTTGTTTTGTTTTCCTGATGACAAAGTACAAACATTACAACAAAACCAAAGTCTTATTGACCTGGTACTTGACCAAGGTTTTGATTTATATGTTCTTATGAACAAAATAAAATGAGCTCTGACCCAAAGGCAATTGGGCGCTGTTCTGTTTGTACTCACACTTGGGCCACATAACATGAATTGTCATCCTGAGAGTGGTCAATCTTTGCCATAAAGCTGTCGGGTCTGCCATGGTGGCTTCCCGTGCTATTTCCTAGAGGGGGACCCCAAATCTATAAATGAGAATCAATATTCAATCTGCTTTTATGCCAAGAAGCTTTTCATATGGATGCCTAAACATCTACTTCTGGCTGTCAGAGGGAAAAGCAGTGATTAGATCCAGAGAGATAATATCAACATCCGCCTCATGGCACTGCTATGTTAAATGAAGGTGTATCGTGTCCTCTCAACTCAAGTCTTTATTTCCTCTCGGGACCTCCTGGCCTGACCCAGTGGTATCCAGGATCAGTGTCCTGGGCCATGGGAACAGACACATGAGCATGACTTCTGAGCAGAAGGGAGGGCAGGAGTCTGGGAATCATTCTTGAAACCCACCCAGAGGTCCCATCCTCATCCCACTGCCCAAATAACCAACGATACCTCTAGAATCCCTACGTGGCCCTACAGGGGAAAAGTAGGCTGTATATAGAATTTGGGGGATTGATAACAGGTCCTTTTAGATTTTTTTCATGGCCAAGGAATCCAGAAACACATCCTACTCTCCCTGTGAGTCCCTAAGAGAAATAATATGAACCAATGTAAAAGAAAGACTCACTTCAGCATTATCTGGGCCTTCGACCCTAAACCCCAATATAGAGAATGGCAGTAAGCTAGCTGGGCCACAAGTAGCAGCCCTTTCTCCCACACTAGCTGAGCCCCCTGTCCAACCCTGGGCCCATCGCAGACATCACGAATCAATTGCAATACTCTGTTGATTCCAGACTCAATTTCAATACAGAGTTTCAAAAAGCCACTCCTAATTGATAGGGTTAGTACTGTACAAATATTAAGCCTAGTTGCTATTTTTGTGGCCCAGAGGATGTGTGAACACTTGCTCGGTACTGTCCTTGTCCTGCTGCTTCCTGCCGGATTCTCCTGCCGTTCTAAGCTTGGCTGCATATCCACAGATTTCAAGCTATTAAGAAAGATGTCACATATTTGGATTTGGGTCACTAAAACTCTGCCATATACTTCTCCTTCCTTCCTCTTTTCTTAACTCTTTCCAACCAAGTGATGAGAGAGCAGCATGTTCTCTTGGTCTTTGTCCGTTTGTTTTTCCCCTGACTCTGATTTCAGTCATGCCCTCTACTTGGGCTGTCATTTGTTGGTCTGCTTCCCGCCAGTTCATATTATCTTATGATTTAAAAAAAAAAAACCACCCAAATCTTGGAAAATTTAAACAACGAGTAATTCAAATGTTCTTTTTCATCGTTAATAAGAAAGAATTTTATGTGCCAAGTGTGCTGGTGCCTCTGACCCCAATATCTGTCAATTTATGACTGAAAATGCTGTCACCCACTGTCTCGGGGATATTTTATGTTCCACTATCTCATGATGTTTCTGAGGCACATGTTAATGATATTCTTCTCAAATCTTTCTACCTCCTTTAGAAGACTTCCTTTCTCTACTTTACCATATCTCCACTTGGCTTCCCAGGTCGGGCCGAAGTCTCCCTCTACTGCCAGTGAAGGGGTGTGAGTGGCCTCAATTACTCTTAAGCCCAAAGGCTCTTAGGAATTGACCAATAATCTCAATTCCTCCCATATTTCAGGGCCTCACTTTCCAGGGAGTGGGAAGCCTTAAGGGCAGAAACAAGCGCTGGTGGACAGACAGACTCTTTCTTTGATTCTATCCCTCCTGTTGCTGGTAGATATAATAAGATTCAAGACTTAAATTGCAGCAGAGTGCAGTGGTTCATGCCTGTAACCCTAGCACTTTGGAAGGCTGAGGCAGGAGGATCTCTGGAGGTCAGGAGTTCAAGACCAGCCTGAGCAAGAGTTGAGGCCCCATCTCTAAAAAAAAAAGAAAAAAATTAACCAAACATGGTGGCATGTACCTGTAGTCCCAGCTACTCAGGAGGCTAAAGCAGGAGGACCACTTGAGCCCAGAAGTTTGAGGTTGCAGTGAGCTATGATGATGTCACTGAACTCTACCCAGGGAGACAGAGCAAGACTCTGTCTCAAAAAAAAAAAAAAGGCTTAAATTGGGTGCTGGGGAGTGGAAGGTGGGGAACAGGCAGACTGTTCTGAAGACCTCTTTTGTCTAAAGCCACTTAGGGTCAACTTAGTAATCACAAATGTCCAGGGACAATAGGTGTCCTCAATGCCCCATTATCAGGACTCTTAAAACAAAGCTCTCATTCTCCAGCCCTGCCTTCCTCTGACCCATCCTGCATCCTGAGCCATAATGATTTTCTGAAAAGTGAAAGTCTGATCATTACTCTTGGAAAGGTGAAACATTCGGAGCTCTGGGGTGGGATTAGAAGTGATCTTGCTTAGGGAAGAAAGACCCCCGCATGCCCGTAAGCCATGGCTTTTTAGAGAACCCATGTTCTAATAAAGAGCCAATGCACCTCAGCCTCCCTGGTGGGGGCTACAATAGTGAGCACAAAAATGAAAAGGAACTAGAAAACAATTAAAAATAAATTAAAAATCTAAGCGTTTGGCAAAATACGTAAAACCTTATAGGACGCCATCTTCTGAATCATCAGTAGGTGCGTGTGCGGGCTCCTCGCGAGCTGAGGACTCTGAGAGTGCGTTTGGGCAGGATCGTGAGGTTATGGGCCCCAGTGGGGCCGGCTGGTCTGTTCTTATTTCAAGTGAGGCCAAAAGCACAGCTTGGAGGGCTCGGATTGCACCTTCTCTCCTTCCAGGCCTCTGGGCCTGATTAAGAGGCAACTCAGACGTACCCATGTGGAAGGAGCCCCTGCTCCTCCGCAGTTCAGCTGGAAGCAGCCACAGCCAGTTGTCAGCACTGAGGCAGGAGAAGCCAAAGGCAGGAGGGGGCGAGGGCAGGTCGGGGGGGAGTGGGATCGAAGGTTGGAGCGTGAGATGGGGCTGAGCAGGGACAGGGAGGGTGGAGGGGCCGGAGTCTGAGGCCAGGTCAGTTTTGCAGGAGGTAGCTGATCTGAGCAGCATGTGAAAACTGGAGTTTGGAGTCAGATTCAAGGGCAAGCAGAGCTTGTTAGGAAGTCAGGGCCAGCTTTCAGGACAGATCTTTGGCTGGCTGGAAAAGAAATCACTTTCAGAGGATGGAAGGCCACCGCTTTACCAGAGAGGCCAAGCTCATCTCAGCCCTCCCCCCTTCTGTAAGATCTCACTTGCTCTGGTCTTAAAGACACAGTCATCCAGAACTAGTGTCTGCTGTGGGCCGAGGTGCTCCCTGTCACTGTGTGATCAAAAGACATCAACAATGTGTGGAAAACCCAGGAGGGGCCAGAGGACCAGGCTGCGTTCATCACCTGGTGGTGCAGTGTTGGGCCAGCTAAGCATTAGAAAGTGCCTTTTACTTCAAGAACATTTTAAGTTTTCTGTGATGAGTTTTGAAATAATTGTTCACCCTGAGGCATCATAAAATCAAATTTGAAAACCACAAATGTGACCAGTATCCAGGTAGCTTTGAAGATAAAAAGAACAGGAGCAGTTCCTGGGCAGCCTCTGTCCTTCGCAAGTACTTACCAAGCACCTTTCAGTACCAGGGTGACCTTCCCCCATGGAGCGCAGCCTTGGAGACAGGCTTCCCCAAATTCTCTGTCACCACATACGGTAGCAACATTCACACCTGATGGGTGCTATGCGCACTGTCTGGGGGATGAGCATGCTTGAAGCTCTGACTCAGGTGGGACAAAGGCAATATACGTAACCTAAACATTTGTACCCCCGTAATATGCCAAAATAAAAAAAATTTTAAAAAATTCTCTGACACTTTCTTCAGTTTCCCAGCTCTCCAAAGATCTATCTGTAGGCCGACCAATCTTTTACACTCAATTTATAGGTTAAGAACAAACGCCATAAAATGGGCTTGTTTAGGGTCAAAATAGCTGTTAAAAAAGCAAGATCTGCATGACTCAGGGGTGCCAAAGCCTAAAGCATATTGTTTATTTGATGGTTTTTTTTTTTGCCCTCCATGATGTCTCGCTGCCTAGAGGAGAACTTTCATGCAATTCCCCCGGCTTAAAAATGGTATGTGATTCCAGAGGAAAAGGAAGTGCTCAGCCTAGCTCCCCTCTGGGTGATCTTACTCATCCTCGTAATTTAGTGGCCTCGATCTGTAATGCCTGCACCTCACCTTGAATAGCAGTAGAAGGGATTCTCTTATCCGAGTGTTTGCAGCCTAAGCACCGAACCGTCAGACAATCGTGTAGGAAATTTCCCAGTTTCTGATGCTGGGGCTGGTGAGGGTATTTGTTAAGGAACCACCCTCTCTTCATTTTGTACAAGCACTTTCCCTCCTGAATATTCTTTCCTAGCCCTGTGCTAACTGCCACCCACAGGAAGTACCAGGAGGCGCAGGGCCCAGGGGCTACCCAGCCCTCCTTTGCTTTCAGTGTTCTCGAAGGGTCCATAGATGCTGCTGAGTGAACCTCTATTCCAGGCGGCATTCAGCCCTCTGAGCAGCCGCCTGCAACCCCACTGCAGTCATGCATTGCTGGAAGGCAGCTGGGACACCATGATGAGCCATCTTAGGCAGTAGAATGACTCGGCATCGAATCCATCACCGACTGGTGAAAGATGAATGCCTTTTGGCTCAAGATCCCTGTCACTGAACCTGCTGCTTTGTTAGAAAGAAGAAATGAAGTAACAGAAAAATGTCTCGGTTGTAGAACTTAATTTGAAAACCATGCATGTGTGTAAGAGTTGCTTTGAGTGAGCACCTCAGTGTGCCAGAAGCTAGATGCTAAGGGTACCGCAATCCACAAGAGCAACTTGTCTTTGATACCATGGAGGATGCACTTTGAAGCAAGCATCTCAAAAACACTCCATCCTGGCTCATGGCAGACCTTCAAATACAGGTGGTTAATTGAATTATTCTACATCCTGAAGACATCTTGTGTTTAGTTTTGTGTTAATTCACTCTTTGATACATTTCACTTGCTCTGAAATGTTCTGCAACCAAGGAGAGAGCAAGAACCATTTCTCTTTTCTCTGTAATTAATATAATGTTCCCAGCAGGAGTTCAGTAAAATGTCTGTTATTTAACCAACTACTGTTAGCAGAACTCAACTTCCTGGGGGGATTTTTCAGAACAGCATACAGTGGCAAGAGTGTCATTTTACAAATCACCTCTTACACTTTGACCTCTGGGTAGAGTCAGAAAAGGAAAAAGAAGAATAATCCTTGCCCTTCTACAGTGAGCTGGGTAAGACAGGGTGGAATCGAACAGAATGATCCAAAGCAAACTCACATAAGCAGGCCGCCCCCGGCGGTGAGTGAACAGAGGGGAACACACGTGCTCAGAGAAATATAGTTTTGCCAGGTCTCACGAAGACATTATTTCACTTCTCCCGTTTTACTACTATGAGAAACCACCAGATGAGGGTATATGAGGCAAAAAGGAAATGACTCCACAAGATGCATTTGTTACATGCATGGCATAAGGTAGTGATTTTAACAGCAGGTAGAAATAGGCTCCTTCGGTAAATTAATTCAACTGTAGTGACAAAGCATCCTGAAACCGGAGAGGCTGCTACTGGAAAACTCTCCGTTCCTTGGCAGCAGTGCTTAAGCCCAACTTTATGTAATTAAAATAGGGGAACCTCCTTTCCAGGGGAATGAGCCAGGAAAACCAAATAAAATAGCAACTTCTCAAAATGAATTTTCTTTTCTCAACTGGTTCCAAAAAATGCTGATCAAACAGGCAGAATAAATGAGTTGTGTTTCCAAAATGAGGAAGCAAGTGTCTCTGAGAGCGGGGGCTGGGTCTCACGCCCTTTCCTGTTAATAGGAACTTCTTATATCTCTGATGTCACATGCCCCCGCCAGGCCCCTGCTCACCAGAACACGGATGCAAGGAAACCACACCAGATTCATCTCTCTGTGCTATCTGCAATGCGATCTTAAGGAAAATCTAGAGACCCAACTGGAAGGACATCAGATGGTTTCCAGCCTAAACCTGGCTTTGCCGTTTGCGAATCTCACGCATGTGGACATACACATCATACTATTTATTTCAGTTTTGTCACACGTGTTAGACAATGGTTAGGTAGGTAAAAGGGAAACAAACAGGCTTGCTGTGGCCCAGGGCTGGGGAGCCTTCGGTGGTCCCTTGTCAGGGTGAACGGTCCTCTGATATCCAGCCCTTGCTCCTTCTCTGGCCTTGTTCTGCTCATTTTGAATTGCTCTCGCCCTGCTGTTTCCTAGCTCTTGTTTGTACCAACTCTACTCTGCTAGAATGTCTATGCCCTTCTCCTCTCCTTAGTCCAGCTGAGACACCCGCGCACTGCCCTCAGACCTGGCTCCTGCGTCTCTCTCCTGTGACTCCTCCCCTGACAGCCCTGCCTGATCTCCCTCCCCAGGCCCTTTCCTGCACCCGCCATGACTCTCTTTGGCAGGGACCACCTGAATTTACGGGTTTGTTTTTAGTTTGGTTATCCATACTGCGCCTGCACTCTGAGTTCCGCAAGGGCAGGGAATATGTCGATGGTCATTTGAATCTCCCACACCCAGAAAGTGCCCAGAACACTGTAATTCAGGACCCGATGGTGGAAGGAAAGGGAGGAACAACTAGTTGCTTTACAAGTGACTGTAGTCTAAGTGCCAGGGAAAGGAGATGACATATTCCAAGGCTTTAGTCAAAGATGGAAGATTTGTGTGCCGTCCTTATTCCAAATGGGGAAACAGACACTGAACTAGAACCAGGAAAACTGGGTTGTCACAGATTCTGTGACCCTGGGCGAGTGGCCTCACATTTCCAGGTCTCAGTTTCCCCACAGGCGGAGGAAGCATGCCTAAAATCTTTTATAACAATAAAATAGTATGATTTTCAGATGAGAGAAATATAAAATAGCTAGAGGCAATGATAACTACAGAAACAAGTTTTTATCATTATTAATCAATATATACAGTCCTTGAATGGATTTAAGATAAAAAACTCAATTTACATTGTAATCATAAAACATGAATGTGGGAACCATAATGACCGTGGTTCTTATTTGATGAATATTATTCAAATGCAAGGCATCAAGTAAGCTGTTACATTTCTGAAAATGTACCCAAAGACACACATAGGGCTTGTCCCTAACTATGGGTGATGAAGATGAGGAGGTGAAGATGTATTAATTGCCCTGGTACCCCTAGCTAATAGCAGTAACACTCCGTCTAGCACTTTTAGTGAGTAGTTTGTACAGGGATTCAAATTATGAAATTTAAAGGTTGTTGAGGGGAGAAAATACCTTCAAACAGTTTCTCACAGTTTATTCAGGTCATTGAGGTTGAGCTTTAGGTTATTGAAAATTGTCATTTCCTTGCCTGTTTTGGAATAATAATTGTCCATATGCGCATCATTAAGGCATCATTTGCTCAGCTTGAAACCCTGATTAGTAAGGCAGGAAAACCAGCTAATGTGTCTTAGAAAGATTTTCAACCGCAGAGGTTAAAATATAAAAGCTTCTATGGCTAAAATAGAGTTAACCAGAACATTCCGTTCAAAAACAATACTGTATTCACTGATATTTTTGGTTGTTCAACATTTTGTTTTATTTTGTATTAAGAAGAAAGGTCAGTCGTTCACTGCTTGATGAGCTGCTGCCTGGCATGACAGTGTGGGCTGGATAAAAAGTGACCTGGCTTTGTTTGTGCTCTGCTGTGAAGTGGCCTGGTGGCTTAGGGAAATTGGTGAACCTCTCTGAGGCTCAGAATGCTAAACTGGAAAATTAAGGTGTCAAATTAGAGACTATATAAGACCCTGCAGTTTTAAGTTCCTTCTGTGGCTGCCAAATCATTTACCAGATGCTACCAGCGATGCCAGAGACATCAGCCATGCGTCATCTCCAAGAAGGCCAACTGTGATCAGCTCAGTGCCTTCCCCCAAACTGTCAATGGTTTCCCGATGCCTCCTGAACCAAGTTCTGTGAGTAAGGTTGAAAGCTTTTTGTCTGTGAGGATACAGGAAAAGAAGGAAAGAAATTGCCTCTGCCCCCAGTGAGAAATAAAGACGCTTTCATCGCTGTACTCTCTACCAGAGCAAATGTTGCTGAGCCATCAGCGCAACAGAGTGATGGGAGGTTTGAAACAGACATGACAGCTCCAGCTCCCTTCCAGAGACCTCCAGACCCAGTGTCAGCGAGGGCTAAGTGGACTCTAGGATTCTGGGTATTAGAAGCTGTGTTTGCTCAGCAGCAGTTTATCAAACCCATTGCCTTTTCTTTCTAGAAACACAACTAGACTAAGTCTCTCAGCCTCCCTCGTGGGTAGGTGTGACTTTATCATTGCTTTCTGTCCTATGGAACAGGGGTGGATGGTACCTTTTCCAGGCCTGCCCCATGAAAACCTCTCACCCAATTCTCAATTTCCCGTCTCCACCCATCTGCCAGCTGAATACCAAGGCCCAGACCCTCTGTGGAAGAAGCCCCAGGCTGAACATGGCGGAGTATCTATAGCCTGGGTTCCTGAATGCATGTCTTCCACCCCAGACTGGACTCTGCAAGAGCAAGGAATCAGCTTCTTTTGTGTTCGGCTGCAGAACATTTGGGGTTTATCTGTCACAGCGATAGCTGCATATAGAAATGTCTGCCTATGTACACAAAGAGGAATTAATGTTTGCACTGTTGATTTCTACAATGAGAGCTTTTAAGATTTCACCTTATTAAGTCAATAAACCATCCACTGTGGTTCTGATACCAGTTTCTGAGGTCTTAATGAAGGAACAAATACAGAATAAATCACTGGATGAACAATGGGAATTAAATAAATCATTGAAAGAGAAATGTCAGGAGTAGGTGCCCTAGAGGGCAGAGTGGGGTAAGACGGCAAAAACATCTTCGTTCGTCTGGAACATCTTCCAGCAACCACCGATTTATTCCGTGGGAAGTGAGACATAAATTCTAATGCAGGCCTGGGACTCTCTGGGGCCGTTAACAAGAGGCCCAGAAAGAAACGGGCTGACCCACAGCTACTGTCCCGCGATGGGGTCGTGGGGAGGGAAATAGGAGAGAGAAAGGAAATGCCTTTAAATTAGGAGGCAGGAAGACAGCTCATCCCAGAACCAGAAAGGAGAGAGAGGCTGCCTCTGCCAGATTCTCCATCCCGTGACGTAAAGTCGTCCAATTATAATTTTCAGACAATTAAGAGCATGACTCTTGTATAACATAGAATGACTATGTGTCAGAGATAATTAACTGAATAGCGAGGGAATCAGTAAGATGGTAAAGCTTGTTCAAAGAGCATTTTAAAGAACAGAGGTTACCTAGTCCACCAGAAAAGCCATTCTAAAATACATTTGCTGCGTTAGAAAACTGAAAATATCGTATAGGGCAATAAAACATAACCTTTAAGGTTATCTTTTTTTTTTTCTTTACCAGAGGGAAATATACATGTTACATGTAACTTCACTGGGTCTAATCCCTTAATAGCAGCGCCAAACATAGATGTCTTCCCCTATGTAACTGATTAAGCCTCTGAAACAAGACTCTAGTATGACATCAAAAGGACATCATGACCACTCGTTTGCCTCATTTCCAAATTTTAACACTCCTAACACTCCCCCTGTTTTGTTCATAAATAATCTGCAGAGATTATTCTTGGTCACAAAAAAGTCTAGTCTCATTATGTTTTAGCCTGATTATTTACAAAGATGAAGCAAGAGGTTCATTTAATCCTCCTTGAGCAGATAGTATTAAGTAACTACTAAAGCAAGTTCTGGCCTGTAGAATTAACTTCTGTCTGGAAATTTCATTAAGGAATCTCAGGTTGAGCTTTTTAAAAGACTTGATTATCTGATCTTATAGCCTGGGGCTAGAAACCAGGCCCAAGAAACCCACAGATTTTGGTGAATTCCTCTCTCGTCTAGATCCTCCAAATTTTATTAAGGTCACGACTGCCAGGAAGTTCCTTTCCATCCATCTGTATGAGGTCTCTGTAAACAGTGACTCCATATATAAAGCACTATTCTTTCAAGGTGGACTTCTCATACCTAATTAAATAAATGAGGTTAATTTTTAATATGACATTCCAGAT
>NW_012147975.1:816474-817606 GCF_000956105.1 Propithecus coquereli
TGCCTTTGGGGTCTTCTTCATAAATTCTTTGCCTAGGCCAATGTCTAGAAGAGTATTTCCAACATTTTCCTGTAGAATTCTAATAGTTTCACTCCTTAGGTTTAGGTCTGTTACCCAGTGTGAGTCGATTTTTGTAAGAGGTGAAAGGTGTGGGTGCTGGGAAAGCTGGATGGCATTACTTTCTTCTTAACTGTTTTGTATGATTTGATGAGTCTGTGTTTATCTTATGACCATGCCTCCAAAGCGAAAGTCCACTGCAAGCCCAGGTGAGCCTGCAGCAAAGAGAAAGGTGATCACAATGGAAACGAAAGTAGAAATAATTAAGCGTTTGGAGAAAGGCCAGACACCATCAGTCACTGGGAAAGCATTAGGCTTCAGTTGCTTGACTATTGTAACAATTATAAAGGATAAAGTGAGAATAATGGAACATGTGAAAGGCAGTGCTCCAATGAAAGCATCAATTATTACTAAGCAGCATAGTCGATTAATCATTGAAATGGAAAGGTTATTATTGATTTGCTTAGAAGATCAAAATAAACATAACACTCTTATTAGCCTAGGAATTAAAAGAAAGAGCCAATAGTATTTTTAACTTATTATTACAGTACAAGGGTATTATTATTGTTGTTGTTGGGACAGTGTTACACTGTATTATTACCACACAGAAGCCATTATGGTGGTGTTATTATTATTACCATATATGCGCTGTTCATCAGGGATCTGAGTTACATACAAATCCGACCTAAAGATGTTCTCAGGAACGTATCTCGTCCATAACCTGGGGACCGCCTGTATTAAGAAATGAAAAAAATATTCCAAAATAAATAACTACAATTAAATTTTTCTCATCAGTTAATTCAGTCCTCTATAAATTGTATTCCACTACGTCTTGAATGAGCAGCTACTTTCGTGGAGTTGTCTGCTTCTGAACTAAAAAGAATCCTGGAAACTCTGACTGGCACCAAGTATAGTCTGACAGTTGTCCAAATGATGCCAACTTTGCACTTTCAAGCCTAAACCCATAAATCTATTCCTTGAAACAGCAATAGTTATTGGTACTTGGTGTAGTCTTTTCCTCAAGACTCTGAGTGTACCGCCTTTGTTGAAAATGCAGGTTCTAGGCTGTAGGCCT
>NW_012147975.1:819416-823404 GCF_000956105.1 Propithecus coquereli
ATGTTCAAACAAACATACTAGAAATATAATTTTTGTTATTATGAAAGGCTTGTCAAAATTTTCTAATTCAATTTAGTTGAAAATTTTGCATTTTTCACTATCCTAAATAGTATGCAAGACTAATATTAGGTAATCTAATAACTAATTAGTATAAAAAGTTTAGGGAGTTCAAATTAGCTAGTCTCTTCATGAAAAAAAATACCAAACCTTACTTTTAAAAATTCTTGAATTAGGCCAGACGTGGTGGCTCATACCTGTAATCCTAGCACTCTGGGAGGTTGAGGCAGGAGGATCGCTTGAGCCCAGGAATTTGAGGCTGCAGTGAGCTATGATGAAGCCACTGTACTCTAGCCTGGACAACAGAGTGAGACTCTGTCTCAAAAAAAAAAAAATCTTGCATTATATCCTGTTACTGAAAGCTCAGCCCTTGTCCTTGAGGCCACATCAGAAGAATAAGAACAAGTGGATTGAGGAGAAGGGAAGAGAAGTTTATTACTTTGCCAGCAAAGGAGGACAAATGGTAGACTTTCTCGTCTAAGAATCCAAATTCCTGAACATAAGCAGAAATACAGAGCTTTTAAAGGGGGAGGGGCCTCAGGTTTAGGCTACTTGTGTTTATGATTCTAATCATCCCATCTCTGCCAAAGACAAAGCCCCACCCTGCCCCCCTGCCCCACACCATGGATGGCTGAGCTATCTCCTGCAATACAAAGAACAAAGACCTTCTCCCTGCCTCAGTGATGCCCACCAGGCCGCAGTTCCTAGACAGAGCGGGGGAAGTTTTAAAGAGACAGAAAATATTTTTGCCATTTTTTTTTTAGGCCATTCCCTGTGTTACATATTCCCCACTCTCAATTTCAGGCTTCTGTATCTGTGGAGGAGGGGCAACTACTGTTACAACCCCACACTGATGAAATCATAGAAAATTACTTGTAACTATTGTTAAGCCAAAATTATTAAATCAATCTGATTTGCCTAAGAGTTCACCTTGATTACTTGAATTTCTTTATAAAAATGCCACTTAGCTAGCATTTCCTATAGAAAAGGGTTTTTGTAAACCAGCTCATTTAAAATATTAGAACTTTATTTGAGGGAATTCTGGGAATATTATATTTATGTAAGTGCTTACAATCTCTATGAACCAATTAGTTAATTAAAGAGGTATTGTAATCTAATTTATTAATACCCTTCAGGTAAAAGAAAATATTTCACACACAATGAGAAGTAAAGCTTTTCTTAATTACACACAAACCTACAGAGAGCGTGCAGCTTGAGTTCTGCAAACTCAGTCACAGGTCAAAAACTGACACAAATATAAAAATTCACTCCAGATCTCAAAGGGCTGCTCTTAGTTCCAGGAAGCACAAAATGTTTTCTTAGACATTTGAGGTCACCAATGGTTAAACAGACAAACTAGAAAGACTAACGAATGGGATTGTCTGTCATTTCTCACCCAGGGGGCCATATCCCACCATCCCAGGAGAGATCACCGAGTGATGGGACTGTACACCCAGAGTCCCAATCAATACAGTCACAACGGCAAGTCACTATTGGTCATGCACGAGACAGAGCCTGGGACCTTGACACACAGCAGTAAATATCACGTGACAAAATGAGCGCCATGTGTCAACGAAGTCTCCTTGGCAGACGCGTTCCTTCTTCTAAAAGTGCTTCATGGCTCAAGATGTTTGGCCAACTCCAACTTCAGAATTACTTCCCAGGCTTATGACACACTCTTTTGATGTCAGATCTTCATCTTGGGAAGAGGGATTTAAATGTTGGAAAACAGCCCAAGGTCATGAAGAGTTTGACCTGAGGATAGGTTGAACTACACAGTCCACCGCTCCCCCTGATCTCCGGCACGGTGGCTGTGGAGTAATGGGGCTAAAGTTCCTTTTTTTCCCCTTTTCTTATTTATTTTGGTCGAATTCGAGCCCCAGAATGAATAAATTTTTAAAAAATATATTTTTTTGAGACACAATCTCCCTCTGTTGCCCAGGCTGGAGTACAGGGGTGCCATCAGAGCTCACTGCAGCCTTGAGCTCCTGGGCTCAAGCCATCCTCACACCTTAGCCTTCCAAATGGCTGAGACTACAGGCATGCACCAGTGCACCCAGCTAATTTTTTAAAATTTTTTGTGGAGACAGAGTCTCACTATGTTGCCCAGGCTGGTATCGAACTCCTGGCCTCAAGAGATTCTCCCCCCTCAGCCTCCCAAAGTGCTGGGATTACAAGTGTGAGCCACCATGCCTGGCTAAATTTCTTATATAATTTGTAAAATGACCCTGAAGACCATCTTAGAAAAAGAATAGAAAAGTTTCTGAAAGGTCTGTTCAGGGCAACCGAAGCACCTTTGGAACAAGTACACAGTCCCAGCGTGACTACTTAGAAGTGGGTAACACTCACCAGGCTACACAGATTTGGGCAAGATTCATTAAAAAAATACAGTCAATATCTCTCTCAGAGCCAAGATCAAAACCAAGTAGTAGTTTGCCTTGTTACTGCCTCTGAAAGCCTGAAAAAGGAAAACAAGCTCCTTAAGCTCCAGAACTTTTCAGAAAACCCTCTCTCGTTATCTCCTGCCATACACGTGAGAGACAGCAAGAAAGTAAGACAGCACACAAGGTCATGGGCTTTGAAGGACAGAAATACTGTGCATTCTGTCAGGGGCAGATGACAATTTCCTTTTCCTACCAGCAAGACCCTTTACACTTCGTAATTCACTAATTCACTGCGGACAAATTGGGTATTAGATCACTTGCCTCCAAGCTCTTTAGACCAAAGTGTAAATTCTAGCAATGTGTTAATTTATATCAAATGTGTTTATAAGCCCCCAAAAGTAATTTGTAAACACACACAGATCAAGTTTGTAGAAAAGAAGTAAATTTTATATTTGGCCACGTCAGTGATTTCAGAAGCCAAGTGCCAAGAGAATAGAGATGGTGAACACAATATCCCCTCTTTCCTGATAGAACAGAAGCAAATTTATTTGAATTACCTAATAGCTCCATTAGACTCTATTTTGCATGTAACTAGCACATAGCCAGTCCTGGAAGAACTCCCTTACCAATAAATTGCCTCCTGATCAGAAGGTTGAGTGTTGTTGGTTTGACATTTGGCTCAGTTACAAACCTCCACCTAAGTGCCAATCTAAACCGGCTGCTTTGCAACAGACAGATGCAGAAGTGGGTTGGCCGTGGGCTGGTGCACACCATGCTGAGGCTGAGGAGATGTGGTCTGATGGAAGTCTGGAAGCTTGGGCTCCCCTTCAGTCTTCCCTCGTGTAACTGCCTGCAGGGTCTCCCACCCACCATGAGGACAGGACCTGAAACCAGGAGCCTTGGGCAGAACCTGGACTGCTGGGCATGTGTCCAGTGCCTGGATGAAGTGCGCTACCCAAAACCAGTACTGACCCTTCCAGTCCCCTCCATGGAACCACAGGGTCACAGCAGATCCCGGCTTCCTCTCTGCTTCTCTTATCTTGCTGAGGCTGATTTCTTAGTCCATTTTGTGCCACTATAAAAAAAACACCTGAGAGTGGGTGATTTATAAAGAATGGCAATTTATTTTCTCACAGTTCTTGAGGCTGGGGAAGTCCAAGGTCAAGGAAGTGGCAGGTTTGGCTGTCCGGTGAGGGCTGCTCTCTGTTTCCAAGACAGCACCTTGCAGCTGTGCCCTCTGGAAGGGAGGAACACGGTGTTCTCACGAGCTGGAAGCCACAAGGCCCAAGTGTCACTGAGGAGAGGAAGACCCGAGAAGGAAGGTGTAAAGCCAAGGTCAAGCTCATTGCCTCACTACCCGCTCAGTTACACCAGGTCCCCACCATGTCCCCGGGGGGCCCTGGAAGTTCCCCCCCCCACCCAGATCACTCCTCTGTCCCAGACCCTCTGACCTTTCAGGGAAGTAAGAGCCCTGGCCCTACACCCAGAGGGGGCAGGATGGTGTAAACTGCAGCACAGACCAGGAAGGCACAGGCGCTCTCCTCTGC
>NW_012147975.1:823454-855062 GCF_000956105.1 Propithecus coquereli
GTGCCACTATAAAAAAAACACCTGAGAGTGGGTGATTTATAAAGAATGGCAATTTATTTTCTCACAGTTCTTGAGGCTGGGGAAGTCCAAGGTCAAGGAAGCGGCAGGTTTGGCTGTCTGGTGAGGGCTGCTCTCTGTTTCCAAGACAGCACCTTGCAGCTGTGTCCTCTGGAAGGGAGGAACATGTGTTCTCACGAGCTGGAAGGCACAAGGCCCAAGTGTCACTGAGGAGAGGAAGACCCAAGAAGGAAGGTGTAAAGCCAAGGTCAAGCTCATTGCCTCACTACCCGCTCAGTTACACCAGGTCCCCAGGATGTCCCCGGGGGGCCCTGGAAGTTTTCCCCCACCCTACCCATATCACTCCTCTGTCCCAGACCCTCTGACTTTTCAGGGAAGTAAGAGCCCTGGCCCTACACCCAGAGGGGGCAGGATGGTGTAAACTGCAGCACAGACCAGGAAGGCACAGGCGCTCTCCTCTGCCGTCCCTGCAGACAAACAGTGATGATGATGATGATGATGGTGATGACTGTAGAGTTCTGGAGAGCAAATACCAAGTGCCAGCCATTACACAGATATCATTAATATCCTAAGAAACTTTATAAAGAGCCAGTGGTAAAAGTATAGCCTTGGACTAGATGAGCCAGCTGACCGAGTCCTTATTCCATCTTCTTGCGCTTCCTTCAGGGTGTGCCTGAGATGCCCCTGCCACTGGGACATCTCTCCCGCCCCTCCACCTCACACAGGTGGGATTCCTCTCCTTGTGCTCCCAGGGCTCCTCTCTGTCAGAAAACTGGGTCCCCACTGGTAATGTCAGTTAACCATGTCTGTCCTCCTCGCTTAGGCTGTGAGCCTCAGGAGATTGGCTTTATTTATCTCTGTAAACCCAACCCAACCCAGTACCAAGGACAGAGCACACACTCAGCCAGTGGTTGTCAAATGGAGGGATGGCCGGATGGGAAAAGATTACACACAACTTGGCCTGGACTCAACAGCTACTGAATGTCTCCCACGTGCCAGGCATCGTGCTAGGTGCTAAGAAGTCAAAAGTGAATAGACGGACGTGATTCCTGCCTTTAAGGAGCTTCTAGTGTGGTTTACAAGTTTATGAGCCCAACACTTTTCCTTTTCCCTGCCTGGGAAAATCCACCTGACAGTTTCTTTCTGAGTGTTTGGGATACAGCCAGCCTCTCTTCCATGCGGAGGACAGAGTAGGAGTCTGGGCCATGCTCCCAGGCCTGCCTGCAGCAAGGGTCGTGCACGTGCAGATGCGGGTGGTGGGACAGAAGTACAACCTCCTGTCTTTTGGTTCACTCTTCAGAGGCTCCTACTGTCTGTGACAGTCCCTCTCAGGACCACACTACAGCTTTTCACCCACTCGGGTGCCTGCACTCCTGCTGACCTCCCAGTCATGAGCCAGTGCAACAGATACCAGAACTTTCCATCTCGCACACTGAGTGCAGATCGCATGGCATTGCATAAGGCAGACACCAGCACTGCCCCCCCTTCCCCCTCCCCTTGGCAAGAGGAAGTGCTCGCTGCGTGCTGTGGAGCGGCGACGGCGTGTCGGGCTATCGCTTTCCTAGACCCTCAACCCACCTGCAGGATAAGCGCCACAGATGAGGGAATCGCGGCTCTCAGGAGTTGGGCAGTCTCGCTCAAGCCCTCACAGGGTTTGAATTCAGGCCGTGCTGGTCCGTAGCAGGTGCTCACCCTACTATACCAGGCTTTATGGAGCAAAGCGAAGGGCCCTTCTCCGAACAAGCAGGGGCAATTTGCTGAAATGGCCAAACCTAGATTCTTTGCGGTCTTATCAAAGGCTGTGGTTTTCCTCTGCGGAACTGCAGTCTTTCCTTTCACAACCTAGAGAGAAAACAAATCTTCGTCGCTGGAAGGGAGTGACAGGAAGGCGCTCAGATGGGCTTACCAGGGTGACATTAAATTGCCACTGAACCAGTGAGCTATGGCAAACGCTTCACTCATGATCAAGTTTATAATCCAGCTGGGGCAGCACGCTGCCTGCCATGCAAATGAGATTCCAGAAAGATGGGCTGAGGTCAGGGCAAAACTGGGACTGATTCCCAGAGGATGTCCCGAGCTGACTGTCGAGGTGATATAGAGACCCCAGAGTGTCATGGCCAGTGTCAATCATGGCAGCGGATGTGTTTCGGGTGCCGGCTCTGGGCCAGCACCCGAACTGGACCCTCAGTTTTCAGACATGAAACTGGTCGTGCTCCTAGGCTGGTGAAATGGCATTAGACAAATAAACCTGATGCAGCCCAAGAAGTGTTACAATAGGGGTAGCTCCTATTCGCACCTCTGCAAGTGTGACTAGCAGCCCCTGTCCTCCAGGAACTATGACTGTTGAGACCTGCATAAGACAAGGGTACAAATATCCAACAGCAAACGACACTCATTCATTCAACAAACACCTTCAGGCCAATGAGAAGACAAGGCTGGTAAGGCAGAGCCCTTGATCTCAAGAAGCCTATCTTTTGAGTATCATTACATACGTTTTACAAAAGAGAGAAAATACCTCCAGAAAGCTTGCTAACTTGCCTGGGGTCACGAGCTGGTGTTTGGCAGATGCAGGACTGGAATGACAAACTCTGTAATCCACAACACAATAGAGGCTGAAATGGCTCTGAAATTGCCTTGTCAATGCATCTCAGATGCCTGTGTCCATCTGCAAGCATTCCCTGGAGTTCAAGGAGATACTTTGGTACAAGGCCAGTGGCTTGTTCATGAGCTCATGTCCGGCCAGTTGGCTCAGAGGCCTAGAAAGAGCCCAAGCTGTTGCTAACTCTCTCTGGGAGCAGTTCATGTCATAGAGGGAGGGACTCTGAGCTTCACCCAAGAAGCCCTCGACATTGGGCGTCCTCTGTGGTAGACACAGATGCATGCCACCCAAGTCCCCTTCACGGAAGGACTTGCTGCCCAGCAGCTGGGGGAATGCCATCAGCAGACGCCTCCAGGATCTGCCTTGGCTGCAGAGAGCCCCCTGGCCTGGGGCCCAGCTTCCTGGGCAGCCTGCGTCCAGCGGTATGGAGCCCAGCTATGTCGGCCCAACACGGACTGGTGGTGCTTGCTCCCGAGCTCCCTAGCACGCCGGCCAGGGCTTTGTCAGACCTGCGCTGGGATCCAGCTTCTCCCTCAGCCCAGTCCTGCTGCCTCTCCTTCTTTCCCAGGTGTCCATCCCTCAGAGACATCTGGCATTCCACAATTTGTCTCAGCATTTTCCGCAACCGCGCTGAATGCCTTTAGGGGTACGCGTGTGTGAGGGCGGGGGCAGTGGGGAGAGGGAGGCGACCAGATGGCGCAGCCTTGCCCATCGCTGCGTGAGAGGGGAGAAGAAGTGTGGGTGGCCCATCTCAGACTCCCACCTGCAGAAGACGAGCTCAGAGCACAGGCCCCCGTCCTCGCATGCTCAGCCTGGCTGAGGGTCAGTCACAGACGACCAGAAGGACCCCCGTGACTGAGGACCTCTGTGCACGAGGAGTCCTTCTGGCCCTGCTCTCCAGCCTCCTCCCAGCCGACTGCCAACTGCTTAGCTCACGTCCTTCTCTTCACCCCCACTGACCGTCCTGTCCAGGCCACCAGCGCCCTCCCCGGGCTCCGTCTCTGAGCCCTGCCTCCAGTCACCCTCCACACCACGTCCCCGGCAAACTCCAGATACTCAGCAGATCGCTTCCTCCACTGTTTAAAACTGCCCGATGCTTCTTACTGCTAGATCTAAACCACGTAACACCATCTGTGATACTCCCCGTGGTCTGGCCCTGTCCATGTTTCTGACTTCAACAAATACTTTTTTGGGGGGGGAGGGGAGGTTCTGCCCCATGCCAGGCACTGTGCTAGGTGCTGGACACGCAGCAGTGAACAGAACAAAGTCCCTACCCCAATAAGCCTCCACCGTAGTGGGGACGCACAGTAACGAGCAAACAGCTAATGCGTCAGATAATGGTTAAGTGTCATGGAGAAAGACAGAAAGTGCCCAAAGTCGTGAGGGGGCAGGAAGGAGGGGGAGGAGCCGGGGTGCGGAGAGGCCTCCTTAATAAGCTGACATTCCGGCGGAGACGTAAAGGACGTTAGGAAAGAAAGCCGTGGGGGCGTCTGGTGTGCGTGCGAAGGGAGGTGGCGGACAGCGCCCCAGCAGGGGGACGCGCAAGCGCCAGGGCCCTGAGGTGGGCGAGCGCTGGCGCGGGGCGGCCCGGGAGGTGGCGCTGGCGCGGGGCGGCGCGAGCGGCTGGGTGCGCCCCGGGCGCACGGTGGGCCGCGCTCTGAACGAGCCTGGCCCGTGGGAGGGCTCGAGCAGCGCGGGGCTGTCATCTGACTTACATTTTCACAGGGTCCCTCCGGCTGCTGTGGGCGGAGGTCACTGCCTGCTCCAGGTGGGTTCGGACCAGGCGGCCGCCGTGGAGGCGAGAGGAAGTGGCCGGATCCGGGGTAGACAGAGCAGCCGGCCGCCCTGCCGGTAGAGCGCGGTAGAGTGAGGGCGGTCTAGGCGGGCGCACCCGGGACCTGGGCGGCGAAGGAATGGAATTCCCTTGTCCTGAGCTGGGGGAGACAAGAAGGGGCCGGTTTTGTGGGGACATCAGTTCAGCTTGGACACGTCAAGCTCAACAATATTTCTTTTCCTACCAACCCCTGAACTTACACTGCTCATGCAGCAGTTTCTGGAAATGGAAGCCTGTCTTACCTCAGGGCCTTGGCACTTGCTGTACCCTCGGCCAGATGCTCCCCCGACACACATGGCAGTGGGTGCAGCTGTCTGAGAGGCAGGCAGGGCTCCGACCCTGGGGCACCTTCTTCCTTTAGGGCTCAACACAACTGCCGCTTCCCGCTCATGTGCTGAAAGTCGCTCCCAATCACAGGAGCTGTTCACTTGTTTCCTAGCATTTATCGTTGCCCATGACCTGTGTATTCATTCGTGTGTTCATCTGCCAGTGCGTAGCCCCGTGAGAGACGCTGGCGCCTAGCTCAGTGCCTGGCACATGCGAGCGCTCCATTAACGTTTGCTAAACCAATTTCACAAAGAATCGGAAGCGTGGTTCTGTACTCCAGGGCCCACGGCCAGAAAGAGGAGGAGATGTCACCAAAGATCAGTCACAGGTGAGAAAGAACAAGCGCAGACAGGGCCAAAGGAACACTAGCGGCCAAGGGCAGGGCAGGGGCAGAGGCGGGATCTGAGGGTGGGGTGGGGTGGTGCCCAGCAAGGCGGGCAAGAGAGAGCACAGCCGGGCAGGCGGGACAGGCGAGGCAGCGCCAAGCTAGGCTGGCCTTCTCTCCCCCACGCTCCTGGCAGATGGAGGGGGCACCAGGGCAGGGTGCACCGAGAATGGAGACGCCGGCAGTATCTGCCGCCAAGCTGTTGCCAGCGCCCCTTCTCCAAGTGGTGCGCGGAGGCGCGCTGCAGCTGTCCTGCAAACGGAGACTCCCCGGCGTGTCCTTAGGACACCGGAGGAAGGGGCCCACAGGAGCAGCCGCCCGGGCCGGTCCACAGTGCGTTCTCTCCCCGCCGATCCCTGCGCGACCTCCCAAGTGCAGCCAGAGCTTCTCCGTGACTGGCAAGGGATGGCCCCGGAAACCCCCACCTGGAGCGCAGTGTGAAGGTGGGCTCCTGCCCCAACGCCCACCAAGGTGAAGGCCTAAAGGAAATATGGCTACCGAAAAATCATGCAATGCCCTCTGTACGTCAACCCCGGCACGCCGAGCCTGGGGTTCCTCTGAGGCTGTGCGTGGGCAGGGCAGGGAGCCGCATTTGCACTTGGTCACCAGGGGAAGGAGGTGGCTCCTGTCGGCTCCCAGCAGGGAGCAGGGCCAGGGGTGGGGCAGTGAAGCTAAGCTGTGGACACCAACCAGGATAAAAGCCCATCTGGCTTATTTCCCGAAAACCACCGGCGCTGGCGGCTAAGGCAGCCAAGGCTGTGGTCAGCCCCAGCTTTCAGAGCAGAGCGTGGTGGGCCCGTGGGTTCCTCTGCTCTCGGGTATTTTTCTTGGCTTCCTGAGGCCTTAGAAAGTGCGGTCTTCCCTCCCCAGGACCCTGGCTGGGCTCTGGGCCAGGTTTAAGTTGGCTGCCGGGAAGGACAGGACCCCCTGCATCAGCGCTGAATGGGACGCAAAGGGGACATGCTCGATTGGAAGAAACCCCACTCCTCAGATTTGTGGGCACCCCAGAGTCACTTCTGGGATGACTGGGGACACACCCACAGTGTGGGAAGCTAGGAGGGGTCTGGCTCCGGGCCGTCTCCTCTGCTGAGTTCTCAGACCGCTGGACCTCCCCAGAAAGCCTTTGCCCGGTCCTGCTCCCTGGCTGTGACGTGCGCCCCGCTCCAGAGTCCGGCCCGCGCGCTCGGGGTCCGCGGGCCCAGCCCACCCACAGCCGGTCCTTCATCGCCCCCCGGTGGCGGTTCGGGCTCACTGCCCGCTGGAGCGATTGTTTACTTCCCTCGTCTCCCTTAGCCAGGATGGACAGGCAGCGTCCCACCGTGCTCCTAGCACCCTCCCGAGGGCTGCAGGGGACACAGTGCCTGCCCTAAAAAGAGTGTAGTCTCCCCAGGAGGTGGAGGCATTACCCTCAAGGGAGCAGTGAAGCCACAGAAGGTAGCATGTGCCTTGAGGGAAAGGTACGGTCACAGCGTGACCAGGCGACTCAGAAGCCTTGAGAACCACTGTTCTAGAGGTTGGATGGCTAATGAATAACTTGCTCAAAATCAACTCAAGTTCAATGACAAAAGGGATTGGTCTCATCTTGCATTTGGGGGTGGTCTGGGCTGGTGCTGCAGGTGTGCTCCTTGGCTGTCGCAGTAGCCGGGACTGAGCCTGATCCTCTCCCTCCAGGCTGGCCCCCGTCGGGGAGGGCACAGAGGTGGGCGCTGTCCTGTTGAGCCTTAAAAGGGCCCACACAGCAGGCTCCAGGGGGCTGTTCCCTCGCACAGGCCAGCAGCAGCCTGGGGGCCCAGGGCCTCTGACAGCCCTGAGTGCCTGAGGTCGTGCCACCAGCCAAGGACACAACCAGGCAGCCCAATCCTACTCTGCTTTTGTCCGAATTACAAACATCTGGAGTGCGCAGCCTTGGAGGTTTATTTTTACCATTTCAAGATCAAGAGGCAGACATACTCGCTCTGCCTACCGCTCCAAGGGCAGGCAGCCCCCTGCCCACCCCTACCCCACGCAGCCCAACAAGAAAAGATGACAGTTGGAGGAGAAAAGGGAGGCAGGAGAGGCAGCAGCTGCAGGGTGATGAACAGGGGAGCTCAGACTCCACCCCTCGTATCTCAGGATGCTGCCTGGTCAGCCGAGACCTGGCCAAGGTGGAGCTGCAGGCAGTGGCAAGAGATTTAAGTCCATGGTGAAAGAAGGATTCCCGTGTTTCCCTGTGTGGCTGTTTCTCTGCTCACCCTCGTGACAGGCTAACCCTAGGCTCTTAACATGGACAGTCCAAATGCACACGAGCTGCAGGTACAAGGGCTTGTCCAGCTGGAAAACACACTTTCTAATAATGCCACACGTTGGGTCCTCATCAACGGAGCAGTGCAAAATCAAGGAAGCAGGCAATTTGAGGGGCTCTGTCTAAAAGCCTCTGTTGAAAACCCATTGTTCAGCGGCAGTCACACCTTCCAGTTCTAGGGCTGCCGGGCGCTCTAACAATGAACTTCAGTTACAAGCACAGCACTTGGGGCCACTGGGGAGTCACAGGGCAACATCCAAAGGGAAAATATCAATGGTTTTCAAAAACACATTTTAGCCTGTGGAACACGCCCTTACACAAAACCAGCTATATAGATTGGGAAGCAAAGGGGACAGTTCCATTTGTTTTAGGTTGGCATAAAATTCACAAAAATTTTAAATCAAGGTAAATATAAAGCAAAACCTAAACAACACAAAGAACGAAAAGGAAGAGAAAATAAGAACTACTTGTATCACTATGGGGTTGCACTACCAACTACTCTGATGCTAAGTATTTGCCTGGATGAAGGGGAAATACTCGCGAACAAGGACAGAGACGCAGTTTTCAGTCTAGCACAGGGAGGGGCTGGGGAGAGAGGCAGTACTTACTCTGCATCTTCCCCGTCCGCCCTTACCGGTGCCCCAGAGAAAAGTCTGCATTCTAGACTTCCTAGGCTTGCTAGAGATCGTGAAGGGACAAAAAGACATTCCTCAATCATGCCGTGGCCAGCCTTTTAGATCAGAGGTTCTCAGCTGTGGCTGAACGTCAGAATTATCTGGGGAGCATTTAAAATCTTAATGTCAGGCACTCCCCAGACCAATTAAAGTAGAATTGCTAAGAACAAAGTGTCAACATTTTTGCAAAACTCTTGGAGTGATGCGATGGACAGGCTGGGAACCGCTGTTCTAGAATATTCTTGTTGACTTTGAATTTCCTAGATTATTGGCAGATTTTGATAATCTGCGTTATGTCCATCATCCATGAGGTCAATTAAGACCTGGCCCCAAATCCTTCTCACTGCCCATCTCTGACATTCTGTATCCTTATTTAATTCACGGATTTCCTCACAATCGGAATGAACTGCAGCCAAGTAATCAATTAAAGCACAACTGAATAAAATTATAAAAGTATTTCCCAGTCCTCCTAGCAGAAAATGCCTTCTAAGAACACAATAGATCCTATCCAGTTTCTATCAATCAGTTCCTTGATTTTAGCCCTATCCTCAAAAAAGCCTTTTCGGAAGATCCACCATCCACCTCTTTAAATAACTCCACTGCCCCACCGCCCGGTACATTCGATAATGCAGTAATTCTGATTTTTTTCCTGAGAAAAAATTATGCCAGAGAGACAGGTCTTAGGTAATTTTTTCCCACTTCACCATCATGTTCTTGTCCTATTTTTTTAAAAGGTCTTTTAGAAGTGTCTCTTCCAATCAAAGGAAGGCCATTTATTTCGAGATCTATAAATAGCCATGGGTCTTTAAGATTATTCTAGAACATTGTATTCCTCTGACTCTCTGCAGTGTTCATTTTCCTCCCAGTTTTCTTATACCTACACAGCCTGAAAAATATTCCCCGGTGGGGAAAGCGATGACAAAATCACCAAAACAAAAGGGACTATGCTAAGTGCCCAGAGGGACTTAATAATTACCTAATAAATGAATGTAAATGTAGCAAAGTGTCTTTCCAGCCCAGGGATAACCTTCAGAACTTCTAGCAGCCACGCATTCCTGATAAGCATCCATGTCACAGTTCTGAGCAAACACCTGGGGAAGACGCTATTAGAGGCTCTGCCCGTGGCCACTAGCATCAGCCAGTAGGTGGAATAATCCAATCTCCGCTGTCATCTTTGCTCTGAATCTTTCCTGCATCTTGGGGAAAACCTGTTTGGGTCTGGAAACAAAGGGAAAGGATCGAGATTGTTTGGTGACATTAGGACTTTGTTTATTGCTACTTGAGAAAATCAGATTATATTTTCATTTTTTTAACCTTCATCAATTCATCCTATTGGACATTAATGTGTTTGTCTGGATTCTATCTTCTAAATCGTGCATACTTCAGCATGACACAGCCATGGTGTACAAGTTGTCAATCACCTAATCTTTAGGAGTAGCTAATGATGGAGTAAGATATTGTTTTCAGCATTTGAATCAAGGAATAATTAGGCCACATGTCTAAAAGAGAATCAACCTGCAAGAGTCATGCTCAAATCCGTAGCTGACCCATCCTGTCCCCACCTCAAGTCCAGAGTTTGACAGTCCCATGGAAAGAGCCCTGCATTTTGGAAAGACTTGTGTTTTGATCCATTCTCTGCTCTTTCAATAGGTGTATTATTGTTTAAAGAGGAGTAAGAGAGCCCCGTTGGGAAATCTAGCTCTCACTTTGGATAATGGGGTGGGTGGGATTGGTTGTCTATCTGGCTGTGATAGTTGTTGACCTGTCTCAGGTTTCCTGCAATGAGCAGTCTCAGGGAGACCAAACAATTTGGAGAGAACACAGATAAAAACAGGCACAAGATGCATCAGCTGCTTCTTAGCCAGACCGTTTCACCATGCCAATCCCCCACAAGCCCTGTGTTTCCATGCTGGAATTCCTTGCCACTATTTCTTGGAAAATTTATAATTTTCAGAATTCCCCAATCTTAAGAAAAATCAGTAAAGAAATCAGAAAAATGGAAAACAAGTATTATAAATCTCCTTTGAGAATTAAAGCTTAGCGAGTAACATGAAACCATTACTTGTTTGAAGGAATCCACTGACCAAGTTTCTGGTTCCTAAGCTCTGAAAACAAGAGCAGGAAAATTTGACAAGGAGAAGGAGAGGTTAAGGTGGACAGTTCTGGGAACCCAGACATCAGCCTGAAGACAGTCATAATCTAATCGCTTTCCCTTGTAGCTATCACTATGTTTGTAAGTGTGCGTCCCTGGCTTTCTCTGCTGCTAATGGCGTCATTCTTGCAAGTTAAATGAATTTAATAAGATTATACACACAGTATGCTTTATACAAATCCTATGAGAGGTGTTTCAAGAAAAATCAAGTTTTGCAAACAAATTAAGTTCTAAAATTGGCAATTTTGATTCTGTGTGGTGTCATTAATCTTGCTAGGAGATCTGAACACCACGTTATTGTAATACCATCCAATAATACTTGCTGGCATTTTTCAGTGTTTGAATATTGCTGTAGGTTACAGTTCTTTGTAAAGACTCAAAAGCTAAAATTTCTTCTTCTTCTTACTTCTTATTTATGAAACAATTTTTCCAGCTATTCATAATAATAATTAAGGAGTATGAAGAATGTTGGAAGTATTTTAAGAAAAATTTGTGATTTTGGAAATTCCAGAACATTCCCAGGAATCCCACTTTCTTATTCCCAAACTCTGAAGACCTTCAGGAATTTGAAAACACTGCTCTCAACTGTATCTCCCAAGTTTCTCTTTGTTTGGTACCCTTATCTCTGCCTCTAACATGAGCTATCAACCCCTTTGGACTGGATTGCTGAGACAGTCTTCTTTTTTTATTTTATTTTATTTTTGTTTAAGACAGAGTCTCACTCAGTCACCATGGGGAGAGTACAGCAGCATCATCATAGCTTGCCTCAGCCTCCCGAGTAGCTGGGACTACAGGTACACGCCACAACACCCGGCTAATTTTTCTATTTTTAGTAGAGAGAAGGACTCACTCTTGCTCAGGCTGGTCTAACTCCTGAGCTCAAGCAATCCTCCTGCCTCGGCCTCCCAAAGTACTAGGATTAAGGGGTGAGCCACCACAACCGGCCAGAACCAGCCTCTTAATGGGTTCCCCTCAATCCATTCTCCATGCCGGAGCTGGAGAGACCTTATGGAAACACAAACGTGTTCATTTCATCCCCTCACATAAGACATTTTAAGGCAGCCCATATGAACAGGTGCTCAACTTCATTAGTAACCTGGGAAATTAAATTAAATTACAACCACAATTAGAAATCAGTATGTACCTATTATAATGGCAAAAATGTAAGCTCCTAGCTTCACGAGGGCAATGACAGTGTCCATTTTTGCTCACCATTTTATTTATAAGCTCAGCACAATGGCAGACAATTAGCAGGCGCTCCATGCCCGTTTGTAGATGGATAAATAAATGCATGAGAATGATGCAGTCAAGAGCTGATGTTGCACACAGTGTCACCCACGCACCTGGCAAAAGAGAGGATCTCTCCCAGAGTCCCCAGCCATTGTTTAATGTTGACATCCAAAGACCCCTTCTTTTGTCAAATGCCTTCGCCCCTCAGAGTGGTGAAATTGATTCTTATGAGCCCACGTTTTCCCATCTTGAATGTAGAGAGACTGTGAAACAGTCTTCCTTCTGAAAAATTATCAAACTGTATCAAATTATATAAAAATCCATTCGAACATAGCCTAGCATTAGCAACCCCATTTCCTCCTGTTTTGTGGGATTGCAGTGACAAAACGAATGAAATGAAGCACGTTTAAGTGCTCCATAAGGCACAAAGCATCTCGTAACACTAGCATCCAGCGTCATTAAATCTGCCTGCCTCTGCTTCACAAGCACAAACCCGACCACTGCACTTACATCACAGGGCCTGGCTCAGCCTTCAGCCAACCTGGAGAGATCCTCTCTCTGTCTGGGAACACTTTCTTCTCCGATTCTCTTTATCTTGCTTTGGGTGCCCTATAATTCAGTACCTAATACTACAATCAAGTTCTTTGTTCTATTGGAGAAAAATGAATTATAGAATCAAATACACCTGTTTTTTTTTATTTCAGAATATTACGGGGGTAAATGTTTTGGTTACATAAATTGCTTTTATACTGTTTGAGTCAAAGTTATAAGCGTGCCCATCCCCCGGATAGTTTGCATTGTACCCATTAGGACACCTGGTTTTGAATTTTGGCTTTGCAGCTTAGAATTTCTTTGAACCTTGATATAGGTTGGATGTTTGACCCTCCAAATCTCATGTAGAAATTTGATCTCCAGTGTTGAAGGTGAAGCCTGGTAGCAGGTGTTTGGGTCATGGGGGCGAATCCCTCATGAATGGCTTGGTGCCCTCCCCCAGGTAATGAGTGAGTTCTCCCTCTACTAGTTCATTCAAGAGCTGGTCTTTAAAGAGTGTGGCACCTCCTCCCCCTCTTCTTGCTCCTTCTTTCCCCATGTGACGTGCTACTCCCCCTTCACCTTCTCTCATGAGTAAAACTTCCTGAGGCCCCCTCCCGAGGGATGAAGAAGCAGATACTGGCACCATGCTTTTTGTACAGTCTACAGAACTGTGGCCAAATAAACCTCTTTTCTTTATAAATTTACCCAGCCTCAGGTATTCCTTCATAGCAATGCAAAATGGACTAACACAAACCTTGACCGGTTTCTTTGCACTTTTGATACTCAGGAAGAGATTATCACTCCGGTTTTAGAAATGCAGAAACTAACAAGGATGTTTCTGAGAATTGAATAAAGCCATTGCTCAAAGTAGCTTCCTTATCATCCGATTCATAATGAATATGAGATATATATATATATATATATATATATATACCAGTTCCTTTCTATTTCCCTGAGTGATCCCAACTAATTGAAAAGCTCATTTTCACTAAGAAGAGAGGGTAAAAAGAAGATTCTCTTTAGTAAGATAAAAGAGGGAAATATCCTTTTATCTTACTAGGTAATGTAAGGTAAGATAGCAATCAGTCCCTTAACAAAGGAAAGAGTGAGAGATTTGGTCACACGGAAGCCTAGCAGCCTCTCTCAATGGTCACCAAATCTTTTGGGTGATGAAAGGATTGGGATACACAGAAAAAGGAGCTGACCTACTGAGCAAAGACCCTTGTCTGAAAATATGTTCTAGGAGCATGATGATTTTCCAGGTCTCAAAATCATAGCCAGCTGGAATTTGCACCATCCTGGGTTTGAGTGGAACACTTCAATGCATTCTGGGACCAATGCCAACAACAATCTGGGTACCACTCGAGTGCCCCAAATACTTCTTTAAATCTGGACTTTCATTCTAAGGAATTATTGTCTTAGGCCAAGACTTGCAATAGGAATGGCCTTGTCATAGGTTTGCAAGGTGCGCCTCTGGCCCCATATCAACCCACCTACAAACTGAATAGTTTGGCTTGGAAATTCTAAGGGACCTCTCCAATCTTGCATTCTGTTGATCAGTGGTACAAGCCTCTGCCCATGGAAACTCATAGCTCAGGATCAAGAAATGTTTCCCTTGGTTCAAAATCAAAATCATTCCTGTTGTACTGAAGTCTGCCCCTGCATTCCCTGTGCTTTCAAGAGAGGGAAAAACAGCTTCTCGCTGTTGCAAGCTCCCAGAACCATCCTTCCTCTGGTTTCTGACTTTTTGCTTCTACTCACACTGAGGTCCCCAGCTTCAGCTCTGTGACCACCGGGGTGCTGGCTGTCAGCACAATGGACGTCGGGTCATCCTGACATCAGCAGGGGATGTTTTTATTCTGTGCCGTCTCCCATCATGTCAACACAAATATCTGGTACACAATACAAAAATTCGCTATTTCCACTCTGACTCACCATATGAGTTGAATCAGAAGGG
Source organism: Propithecus coquereli (assembly GCF_000956105.1). NCBI lineage: Eukaryota > Metazoa > Chordata > Mammalia > Primates > Indriidae > Propithecus > Propithecus coquereli. The sequence continues at coordinate 837,446 of NW_012147975.1, forward strand.
ACTTTGATCAGACACAGAAGGCTCTTAGCTATAATAACCTCATGTCAAGGATTTCCCAGCATAGTCCCAATTTCAAATATTACAATAGTCCCTTGGTATCTATGAGGGATTAATTCCACGAATCTCTGGGGTGAAGATGCCAAAATCTGCAGATGCTCATGTCTCTCATAAAATAGCAGCTCATATAACCCATGTACATCCTGCCATACACTTTAAAGCATCTCTAGATTACTTACAAAATACCTAATGCAATATAAACACTATGAAAACAGTTGTTACACGGTATTGTTTTATATTTGTATTATTTTTTATTGTTGCATTTTTATTTTTTACTGTGTTTTCCCTGAATATTTTTGATCCTCCATTGGCTGAATCTGCAGATGCAGAACCAACCCATGGGTATGGAAGGCCGACTGTGCATTCTATTACCAAATTAGTAGTTCTAAATATTCATTGTGAAAACAATAGCTGCAATGAGGATTAAGAGCAGGAGAATGGTTGTGAAATTGACCTGTTTCAGAGATATAAGTGATGAAGAAAATCCGTGCCTGATATTTATAGCAGAATCAACAATCAATGCAGGCCGGAAGAAAGCGTGCAATTTAGCAAAAGCCTTTTCGCTGAGATAACCCGCACCCTGTGCATGTTTTAGATGTGTGTGGTTCTATTGCCCTCTAGTGTCTCAGGGTTTCAAGAATGTGTTGAACCTGGAAATGCCTTCTCACCACTGATTTTACAGTCGCAGACATGGAATATTAAACCACACAGTAGTGCATTTCTGCTTCTGGCAATATCAGACCAGCATATTTGAGGTCAACATTTTCCTCGTAATTAGAAATTCTAAATAAACTTGAAAAAATATTCTTGAAGTTATCAGAGAGTTACAGAGACAGTAAAAACTTGCGAAATCCAAGATTTCTAAGAGATAGGAAGCCCAGTGGGGTGAGCCCAACATCTGCCAAGGCACCTCCCTGAAGCGTTTTCAGACTGGAACGCGCAACAAAGATGAAGAGACAGGCAGAAAGCAGCAGCCGAGGAACTGAGAACCTGAGCGGCGATTTCTGTAAATGTCATGGAATTGCAGGAAAATATGATCTGGGGACCTGCCAAGGGGGAGGGACCCTGGCATATACCTCAGAGTTTTGGTTGAGATCCCTCCCCACAAGGGCTTCCACTAGATTAGCCTTCACAGAGGTGAAGCTCAATCCATAAGTGCACTAAGGTGATTTACATCCAGGCTATCGGCCTGTAAGAAGTATTAATAATAGTAAATCCTTGTAGCTGAATAGTACTCCATGGTACACATATACCACATTTTATTAACCCACTCATGTATTGATGGGCACTTGGGTGCAATTGTGAATTGTGCTGCTATAAACATTCGAGTGCTGATATCTTTTTTATAGAATGTCTTTTGTTCTTCTGAGTAGATGCCCAGTCATGGGATTGCTGGATCAAATGGTAGATCTACTTGGATCTCTTTGAGGTATCTCCATATTGCTTTCCACAGAGGTTGCACTAGTTTGTAGTCCCACCAGCAGTGTGTGAGTGTTCCTGTCTCTCTGCATCCATGCCAACATTTATTGTTTTGGGACTTTTTGATAAAGGCCATTCTCACTGGGGATAAGTGGTATCTCACTGTGGTTTTGCTTTGCATTTCCCTGATGATTAGAGATGTTGCGCGTTTTTTCATGTTTGTTGGCCATTATTCTGTCTTCTTTTGAAAAGTTCAAAGATTCTGCCATGAGACTACTAGAATTGATAAACAAATTCAGCAAAGTCTCAGGTTACAAAATCAATGTACACCAATCAGTAGCATTCCTATACACTGACAACAGTCAAACTGAAAACCAAATCAAAGACTCAATACCCTTCACAATAGCAACAAAGAAAATAAAATACCTAGGAATATATTTAACTAAGGAGGTGAAAGACCTCTACAGGGAGAAGTATGAAACATTGAGGAAGGAAATAGCAGAGGACGTAAACAGATGGAAAACCATACCATGCTCATGGGTTGGCAGAATCAACATTGTTAAAACATCTATGCTACCCAAAGTGATCTACAGATTCAGTGCAATCCCTATTAAAATACCAACACTCATGCTTATCTGCTTATTCAGTAAAGCATTGTCTTCTTAACATCTAGTCATCAACTTAAATTTTCATATGTAAAAATTTGGACATAATAAGACTGAATTTTTTTTTGTTAAAATAATTCCTTTGGAGTTGGGGAGATGTTGGTCAAAAGATACAAAATTTCAGTTAGATAGGAAGAGTAAGTTCAAGAGATCTGTTGTATAACATGCTGACTGTAGTTAATAACAATGTATTGGATTCCTAAAAATTGCAAAGAGAGTAGATTTTAAGTGTTCTCACCACAAAAAAAGATAAGTATGTGATGTAATTCATATGTTAATTAGCTCAATTTAGCCATTCCACAGTGTATATATACTTCAAAACATCACTTTGTACACAATAAATATGTACAATTTTTTATCAATTAACTAAAAGAAAAACATACTTCTTACTGAGTATTTGCCTTCATCAGGCACTGGGGTGTCCTCTGTACAATGATCCGAGGTCGGTAGTTACTGATACCCCAGTTTACAGGCACAGAAACAGTTCTAAGTAGTTATATAACTTACCCAAGCCCACATCTATTAATTATTAGGGTCAGATCAGAATCCGCATCTTTCCACACCAGACTCATTTTTCTTTTTCCATTGGCCCATCTCCTCTGTTCAATAATCCTGTTAATTTTGACTGGATTATTCCACCCTTAAGAAAGTGAGACTTTGTAGATGGAGTAGATGGACTGGATTTTCACACCCATTAGCGCTGGAGCATGTTCTCCCCTGGGTCCAGCGGCCGGCCCCTGCCTTCCACAGCAGGCTGCACACCTCCCCTGTCTCCTCTCAGCCCTCCCTGCGAAGCGCATGGCTGGTGCTCCGAGGGCGGTCTCACTCTCCAAGCAACTGAAGTGGAAAATTCCGGAGAAGTCAAACTGTGCAGATCTTGATGCTCCTAATTGTCACCTGTTACATCGTTACTTTTTCTGTGGAATTAAAATCCTTTCCATAAAAGAGCAAGGAAAGTTCACCTGCCTTGCAGCACATCCCAAATTTCACTATAGGAGTAGTTGGTTTTTAAAAATTTTCAACCACAACTCCAGTGTGACATTCATTATCTTTCCCGGTGGCAATTCATGGGAGGGTGCTGAAGTCACACACAATAACCTCTACTGTCAATGTCTTCCTTTTAAAATGAAAACCGCTAAACAGTGAGTCCTTTGAGGGCAGGAACAATATCATACTAGCCTCTGTGTGCCAGGCGCAGTGCCTGACACACAGTAGGCGATCATTACATGCTTATCACATAAATTAATGTGCTTTCACCATTCCTTTTTCAAGCAGTTTTGAATCCTCTGCCTTCAAATCTATGGGGTGGCCCTCAAGCTTAACAGAATCAGAGTAAAAAGTATTTGGAATGATAAAGTAGAAATTGCACATCCTGTTTTACATGCGAGAAACCTGAGGCTTAGATGCTAACACCAAGACCTACACAGCCCAACCACAGCAGAGGCAAAGATAGGTCAGAAATGACCAAATAACATCCCACGCTGTGTCCCCCACTTGGACCCCATCCTGCCTCTCTGGCTGTTTCACTCTGTCTTTTCTTCTTTCTGATCTGACCTTACCCTTTCAGAAGTTCTTCTTCTCTTAAACCGGTGCTGAAGTTACTGGCAGTACAGGGTCAGTGATATAAAAACCCCTTCTTCACCAACATCGGGGACAGAATTCAAGTACCATGAAACCCTCTCCCACCTAAGCTCCCAAGATAACATCTTAGACGCCCATGGACCAAAAGAGAGCGGCTGGTGTCACATTTCGTTGCTATTGTCTGTTGGCTCATTTGTCTCCGCACGGAGAGACAGTGTAGAGTCACGGAAAACTCAGACTCTGGGCTCATAACCCAGCTCTGGGGCCGTGGCCATGTGCCCACTCGATAAACATTGACTGCCAGGCACCATGCTGGGATGGGAGACTGCCATGGCGATAAGACAAGCATGATCCCTGCCCTCACGGAGCCTACAGGGCCACGTCTGGAAGACAGGCATTTGCTGAATGAATAGAAGCATGGCTCATATTTACGAATGCTTGCCATGTGCCAGGCACTGTGTTTAATGGGTTTCATATGTTATATGAACACATGAACAAAATACCGGTAACCAAATTTAACAGCAACAACAAAAGCACTCCACACTCATGTCTGTCACACTCTAGAGCCCAAACAGGCAAAAAGAGAAAATATAGAAAACACCAAGTAAGGCTGGGCTAAGGAGGAAGGAGGAAGGAGGGCTAAGGAGGAAGACGAGTTTTTATCAAATTGTCTAGCCCTAAGTTGTACCTACACCCATCCCAGAGAAGTAAATGAGTGCATGAGGCTAGGCCTTGTACTGGGCAGCTACAACACCTCTGAGAACTAAAAATAAAATCCTACGCCCCCCTAAACTGACTGAAAACACCCCTTTTGGGCCAAAGGGATTCCAGAGAAACCTTCAAAACTGAGTTTCCAGACATGACAGGATGGGAGGTCAGACACGCCTCATTATAGTCCCGGCCTTTTTCAGTTTAGACACACTGGCCAGCATTAATGTGAAAATAGAGACCATAAGACTATCAGAATGGACTCCTCATGGCAATAAGATACCGAATTATAAGCAAGACCTAAAGCAATGCCAGGCAAGGATTCAGGCCCCACCCCAAAGGTAACATGGGCTACATGCAACATGCATGTTTGCTTATCATACATGTGCGTGACTCCCTCTCATGACTATTCATATGATCTGTTGAATGTGTGTACTTGGCCCACCCATTCACCCTCCCCTCCCTCACAGTGCCTGCCTCCAGTTTGGGCCAGAGGCCAGCTTCCCAGCCCGCAGATTGTAACCCTTTTGTAAGAAGTAAAGTCTCCTCTCTAAATTATGAAGACCTCAGGTTATTTTTGTTGTTGCTGTTGACAGTTTTAGTATCTTTAAAGGTATTAAAGCTCCAAGGAGACTAAACAGTGGCATCTGCCCGTTGCCCTATGACAGGGTTTCTCAGCCTCCTCACTAGTAACATTTATGCTCAAAAACTTCTTAGGGCGCGGGGGGCTTGTTTATCGTAGGACGGTTCACAGTGTCCCAGGCGTCTGCCAACTAAATGCCAGCAGCACCCCTTCCCCCAGTTAAGACAACAGAAACGTCTTCAGAGGCTGTCACATGCACCCCAGGGGGCAGTTGAGAACCATCACCCTACGAGAACACTTCTTTGGAGAGGGATTAACTCAGATACTTCACGCTCCTTGGTGCGCTACTCTCTTCTCCTGCCTCTGCCGGCCTCCTGCACTGCTGATGCTCTAATTCAGGAACAGCACGCAAGGAATTAGATAAAGGAGCAATCCCTGTCCCTGGCTTGCCTCACCTCTTCGTCCTATCCCTTGTGGAAGTCACCGTGTGTGCTCTGGTAGATAGACATCTGCGGCGCATTACTCAGTGAGATAAGTGAATGCAGAAATCGAACAGATGTTGCTAGTGGGTGGGGAGTGCCTGGCCTCAGGTAGGATAATAAAGGTGATTTTTGTGGTTTTGGTCCTTGGAAAATCTACCGCCCAGTGGCCTGAAAATTGTCTCAGATTTGGCAGCTGTGTGGCTCGGTAGACCATACTCTGGAATTCCCTGGTCATAGGAAATGGTGCTGAGATCTCCCACACTAGACCCTGAGTCTGTCCTCGTGGGTAGAGTGTGTACGCAAGCCGGGAAGCTGCCCTGCCACAGCGAGAGGCAAAACAGTGGCACCGTCAGCAGCACACTATAGGACAGTCACAAGCAGAGTGGCACAGCACAGGCAGGGACTTAACCTGTCATGGCCATTCGGTAAAACTAATTGTTACTTTCGTTCTATATGCTACAGAAAACGTGTGTTCTCTGCCAGATAAGAAAGTACCTACTCCCTGTTTGCCATAGTTTCATGAAACAAAATTCAGCAATTTCTGAACAAATTTCATGTCACAGTAATTTTTAGTTTACTTGTTTTGTTCATTTTAGACTTCTACTTTTTAAATGAACTACAAAGGTAACATTTGTTATAGAGATAATTAGTAACCACAAAGAAGTGCAGTGGCAGAGAAATACAAAGAATCCTACTTCCAAAGAAAATGAGGCAAACAATTTTGACATTTGTATCATAATTCTGTCAAGGTTTTTTCTTCTGTGTTTTTTTTTTAATTTACTTTGAACTGTAGAAGTAAAGTATTACTCACAGTCCCAGCAAAAACTGGACAATGCAATTAAATTGAGTAACTTAAAGAGAGTTTAGTGAAGTTACTGTTTATAAGGGGGTGGGCAGAGTGTAAGGAAACCATAGACGTAGCACAGCACCTGGGGTCTGGCAATGGCGGGGTGCCGCTTCCACCCAGAGCCAGAACCCCAGGAAGAGAGAGTTGGGTGGGAAGGACCTCCCGACAGGAAGAGGGGGTGATGCGGCATCTTGGGGAGGGGAACGAATCCTTTATCTTTTCTCTTCTCCCTCCACCGGCCAGAACACCAGCAGGCAGCAAGCGGGGCCACCTGGTGACGGGCCAGCCTCCCCAGGCACAGGACAGGTGGAGGAGGCAGAGTGTGGATCCACAGGGCAAACAGAGACATTCAGTCCAAATAGAAACATGTTGCATTTTTGTTGTCTAATATTCAAAAAATTAAAGCTACTTCTTTCCTGCAAAGAGGTTGCCACCGGTTTGATGGATCCCCCCAGACATTTTTCTAGGCTGTTACCTGTATAATAGTAATATGTGTCCTCATAAAATGCACGATTTTGTCTTGCCCGCGTGGTGTGTGTGTTTTGCAAACAGAGCGATGCCGTATGTATTGTTAAGGAACTTGCTTTTTCACTCTGCAGTATGTCTTGGACTCTTTCCACGTCAGCAGGTATAGACCTGACACATTGTTTAAAACCCGGTATGACATTCCCAGGGTGGTGGATAGGAGGGCTGTTCTCCAATATCCTAGTTCTCTCTCTCTCTCCTTCCGGGCGCACAGTAGGATGGCAGTTTCCTGCTCTGTTACACTCAGGTATGCTAGTGTGATTGCCTTTGGCCAGGGACATAAAAACCAGTGTCCCATATGCCACTCCCAGGCAAAAACTTTAAGAGCCAGCACAGGCTTTGCCATCCCTCTCCTTTCCCCTGCTGTTGAGACTAGTGGTGTTCTAGACCAGTACCCTCTAATAAAAAATATAATCCAAGCTGCTATGTCATTTAAAATATTCTACAAGTAACATTTAAAAAAAATTTTAAACACAGATAAAATTCATATTCTGTATACAATACATCCAAACTATTGTCATTTTAATATGTGATCAACATTAAAAATTATTAATGAGATTTTTTACATTTTTATACTAAGCCTTTGAAATTTGGTGTGTATTTTATACTTACAGTGATTACACATTCAGACTAGCCACATCTCAGGTGTTCAATATCCACCTGTGGCTGTGGCTCCCATAGGGGACAGCACCCTTCTATCTGGATCTTCAGGGTGACACAGAGTCGAGTCCCCAGCTGAAGTGTGGTGGGCATATGGGAGGAGCAAGAAACGTTTTTGTTCTCTTAAGGCATCAAGATTTGGATGTTGTTTGCTCCCACTGAATCACTTGCAAACAAACACAGATATCATAATTCATTTAATTGTTTCACTATGGGTGGACAAGCAAGTTGTTTGCAAATTTTCACTGTTACAACAATATGTTGGTGAATATACTTCTGCTCATTTTTTTGCTCATATGTAATTTTTCTTTAGGGTAATTACCCAAGAATAAAATCATAGGATCATTTTTAACTTTAACAGATTTATCTAAAAGTCTGTACAGAGTGTTTCAAATTTTCACTATCAAGGTACCCATTTTCCTTATATCCTTGCCAATACCCAATAGCATCTAATTTTCTCACTTCAGAGATTTTTTCTACTTGTTTTTATTTACATCTTTGATATTATACTTCACATAATATATAGCCCATTCTTTTAACATCCAAAATATTTTAATCTAATTAAAATTTTCTATAATCTGTGTTTTTAAATGGAAACATAAAAACAAGGTATAGCTATACCAAGTCAATTTAGCCATTTCCCTAGTTTTTTGGACATTCACATTGGGATTGTTTCCAATCTTTATTATATATAACACCATAACAAACATCTTTTTTATATACAATTCTTTACACGTTTCAGTTATTTTTTCCTGGCATAAATTCTGAAAGTGTAGTTATTGAGCCAAAAAGCCCATGAACTTTGTTTACAATTCTTGATATTTGCTAGCAGATTCTTTTTTCCCCAGCAAATTTGTATCCATTGGACTCCTTTAGGGAAATTTCAGATTGTTATATGACATAAATGGAACATTTGCCATGTGCAGATTCTTCTAGATGCATCATTGCAGCTTGTGCTCACAGGGTCCTGAGAGGTGAGCAAAGGGGAAATGACTTCTTGGGGTCGCAGGGGAGGTGAGAGGCGATGCTGCATTTGAACTCAGCTTCGGCAGCAAATGCAGGCTTCTCGTTTGTTTGTATTGTTGATCACGTCGGCATCTTCTTTACACTGCCCGTGGGAAAAGAGCCTTCTCCTTACGTCCCTCTCAGCCACAACTCTTCTTCAGCCACAAGCCGCAATTCATTGGTTTAGGTCTCCAGGGAAAGAGAACTAATACTACTAATGGCTTATTTCTGTAGAAAAACCAGCGCTTCAAATTAGCAACGTCAAACTATAACTTCAAGACGCCAGGAGAGGGCACTGCTGGCCCACAATCTGCTTCGGAAACAACCAGCACCGTTCTCAAGAGGAGGCTGACAATTTTTGAGATGTTTTTGCTCAAAAAGAAACCTTCCAGTGAAGGAATACTAAGCTGGTCTGTCTGGCATATGGACCTGTTTTCCAATGAGATTCATTGGGATTCTCTATTTGGGTGATTTACCCCCCAAACCAACTTGTTTCCAAATGAAAGGGGAGCCGTGATGAAGATGTTGAACAGTTTTAGGTGGAAACCACAGCAGATATTTCTTAGCATAGTTCTCACTATTGCAGACAAAAATAAAATGCAAATTGGGAAATGGGACCGAACGCAAAATTTCCTTTAGAGTTCGAGAGAGTTGAGTGTGTCAGAAAAGATCAGAAACAGTCTCTTAACATTTTAGAATTTTGTTCCTTGGACATTGTTGATATACTGCAGCGTTCACTGAAAGCAGAATGTATGTTTGTGCTGTGTGGTTTGGATGGTGCCTGCCCACATTGGGTGAGGGCAGCTCCTCCTTACTCAGTCCACTGATTCATGCCAGAAACACCCTCACAGACATACACGAAACGATGTTTTACCAGCTATCTGGGTACCCCTTAGTCCAATCAAATCGATACCTAAAATGAACCATCACATCACTCCACTGTTAGTGCACCCATGGGTGGTGCTAGGTCCACATTATGCTGCTCTTTATCATTTTGAGCATCCATCAGTACCTCTCTACAGAAAGCTCCTACAGGAAAGGGACCATGTCTCATTCATCATTTAATTTCAAATCTAAGCTTATGCCTGGCATGTAACAGACCTTCAATAAATTGTTATTATTATTATTCACATTTAAATAAATAGGTTTTCCATGAACTTCAGTAATCTGGCAACATGTCATATATAACATTCTAAAAATTATTGGAGGTTCTGAGATACCATTATTCATAATTTTACATTCATACTTAAGATGATATTTTTTTTTAATTTCAGAATATTAAAAGGGTACAAATGGTTTTGGTAACATGGATTGCTTTCGTAATGCTTGAATCACGGCTATAAGTGCACCCGTCACTGAAATAGTGTTCACTGTGCCCAGTAGGTATGTTTTCACCTGTCCCCTCTTCCCCTCCCCGCTTCTTGGTTTCCACTGAGTTTACTTCCCTCTGTGCACGTGTGTGCTCATTGGTTAGTTCCAATTTAATAGTGAGTACATGTGGTGTTTGTTTTTCTGTTCTTTAGATACTTCACTTAGGATAATGGTCTCTAGTTCCATCCAAATTGTTGCAAAATGTATTAATTCATCCTTTTTATGGCTGAGTAGTACTCCATGGTGTACGTACACCACATTTTGTTAATCCACTCATGAATCAATGGACACTTGAACTGATTCCACATCTTTGCAATTGTGGATTGTGCTGCCATAAACATTCGAGTGCTGGTGTCTTTTTGATAAAATGACTTATTTTCCTTTGGGTAGATACCCAGTAGTGGGATTGCTGGATCAAATAGTAGGACTACTTTTAGTTCTTTGAGAAATCTCCATACTATTTTCCATTGTTTTTATTCCTTTCTTGTTCTGGTTTGGGCAGAAGGGAAGAGAATATCTGAGTCCAGAATTTGGGCCAATGCCAGAGTAGGTTTCTTAAAAGAGATGGAATTTAAATGACAGGAGGGAGGTTTCCCAATGGTTAGGAAGGGAAACCTGCTCTGAGCATTTGACTGAGGAAAGCAGAGCGATTCAAGTGGAGAGGGAAGCAAGGGTCCTTGAGAACAGGCTTGTCACACTGCAGGGAAGAGAGACGGAAGAGAACAGGTGTTAGTTAGGAAGGAGAGAGAGGAGTGATTTTGAGCATTCATTCTTCCTCCAATAACTTCTATTTCTGTCCCCAATAGCAGAAATTAACATTGGTGAAAGACAATTGCCAAGTTTCTACCAACTCCCCATATTCTCTTAGATGGTAATGAGTTCTGCATGATTATGACATCTGGAAATGTAGAAAGTCACTAAAGGGAACGTTATTCACTCAGAGATCTATGGAGCTTGTCACTTCACAGTGTACACTATTTTAATGAGTCTTAAAAATTCTTTACATTTATCCTATATCCACATAGAGAGTCATAACCAATAGCCTCTAAAACCACATGCCTGCGTGCGCACACACACACACAAACATGGGTCCCACACCTCTACCAGCCCACGTGGACACGACTGCCTTTTCCTACTGATGGATACAGCTCTTGGGTTGAGACAAACCATCTGTCTGCCAAATGGCATTTCTAGTGCTTCAATCACATCTCCAATAATCACTTCCCCTAAACACATTAGTGGGAAATGATGTAAAAAATAATTAAGCATAACTATTCTCCGCATTAGAGATTGATGATATCTATGTTTTGTAAATTACAGACATGTAGAAAATGATTATTCTCACAACTCATTGCTACAGAAAGATCTCTTCATTGTTGCATAGAACTCATCCAACCAAGAGGAATGTTTGAAAACTTGGTGGCTCAAAGGAAAGACGTAAAGATTTTAAATGAATGAGAGAGCTACTTAGAAAAACAGAGGAGACAGGGAAACTAGGAAGGTGATGGTGAGAGCAAATAGAAAAAATGGGTTATACCAGTAAAACTTATTCGTAATTGTAGAGACATTAAATATGGTCTAGAATGGGTTAGCATAGTTCCTATGACCCAAGAAAACCAAGTAGACATTCACTTCCTAGAGTGTTGCTTCTGGCTTAAAACGAAATCTTGCCATAGCCTTAGAGACACAACTTTTCTCATATTTCCACTAACTCACCCATGAAAAATTCTTATCCTAAAGTAGATAGGTAGAACCATTGTTCATCACTGTTCACCCGATTCAAAAACACAATCAAGAAAATGGAGCAACGTCTCTCAATCACGTGGATGTTGCATTTTTGGCAGACGAAATATTGTTCCTTCATTCCTTCAGTGCACTTCACACACACGTTTTTTTCCAATACATTTTATATTACTCATAGACATAAACTCTGAGAAAACAACTACACAAGATGTATGGAGGAGGAGAGCATGTATGGTGTGTGTGTGTGAGTGTGTGTATACATGCGCACAGCATTTTTTTACACACTGGTTGAGTGCCCAGTGGAAATAAGAAATTGGGCTGGGAAGTGTGCATATCATTTTTTTCTTTGGTTATAAAATATGAGAAGAAAAGTTGACTGGAGTTCAAAGGCACCAAAGATAAATAACATATATAGCAGTATTTGGCTCTGCTTAAAGCTCATTTATTCAAGCACATAAGAGAAAAAACATTATGGGATCTATCAGAATAGTCTACAGGATTAGCTCTATTATTCTGGAGATGCAGAGAAACAATCAAATCTTTGAAGATAATTTACTACAGGAATCAGAAGAAAGTTTAGAAAATTATTTTGATACTTAATAGGATGCCAGGAGATATGATGTCTCTGAAACAGAAACAGAAATCCACAAGGTTAGGATAAGCTAAAATGAAAAGGCAACGTAAGATAGAAGATAAGATAAATAAAATATAGATTTTCTGTAAACTGAAAGTACAGAGTTAAGTCTACATTGGTGGCATTAAAGATCAGAAGTGGCAGAAAAATTCAATTGAATAATACAAAGAAGAAACTTTAAAATATGTTTAATAATTAGAGAAATGGGACAAATGTTGAAATGGGAGTGACAATACATATACAGAAAACAGAGAGTAGACATTTCACCTAATACTTATAAGAATATCTGTGGAAAAATCCAGAATCATTGATATCGAATCAATAATGAAGAACAATCATTGAAGAAAATTCTGCAGATTTTTTTTTTTAGAGGGAGGATTTGACTGCAAGATATTAGGGGGTGAGGAATTTTACTAACCTCCCAGATAGAATCCATGAAAATGACCTATATCTCAATATAAATCTGAAATAAAACATTTCTAATTAGAAGCAAAAGAAAATTCTATAAGTATCTTTTCAGATGTCCCATAAATGACCCACAAAGAAACATGTATCTGTTTGACTCCAGATGTTTCCTCTATGATACTAAAATACAGAGCAAAGGAGAGCAATATTTTTAAGGGGAAAACAATGGGATACAATAATTCACATGTGAAAGCAATAAGAAAATACTCTCAGGTACACATCTGTTGAGTAAATGTACCCTCCATGTATCTGTCTTTAAAAAATACTTGAAGAAATAGTTTCAGTTGGTCAAAAGGCCCGTACGTCAAGAATCAGGCTGACATGCATTAAAACACTGTGATGTCTCTGCCATACAGAGTCTCAGTCCTGAGAAAATAATGTTATATGCTATGATTTATTGCACAAAGATATTAGTTGAAGCGTCATTTCTTTTAGCCAAATGTTATAAATGAACTAAATGCCCAGCATCGTAGACATATTCAAGTGATAGTTTATTCTTTGCGCATTAAAAACAATATTTAGGAAGAATTTTAAGAAAGTGAAAAAATATTCATGATACAAAGTTAAATGAAAAAAAAACATGATGGAAGTTTAAGCACAATAATATTTATTATATAAAACCACATGAGGAAATAGACTAGAAGAAAATATAATGAATGTCAATTGTGGGTGCCTCTAAATAGGGAAATTAGGGCTGAGCTGTATACTTTTATGCAGTTTCCAAAGTTTCTAGGAAAACATTGAAGACAGATAGAGAAGGCAGAAAGAATCAAAATGGTAGAACTTAAAAAAAAAAAAAAAATCTTTAGAGATTGTCTAGTATTGTGATTCCCAACCATGAGCCATTTCTAGGACTCTTCAAGCCAATAACTCTTCAAATAACGACAAGCTACATTTATTACACATTCACTGTGTGCTAGTCACTACAATAATTTGTTTTACATATACTTCAAGTTTAAGAGTCATTCATGTACTCATCAAAAATGCTACAAACTGCATTTCAGGTCTTCTAATAACTGGTCTAATAACCTTTCTACTACCCCACGATCTACATGACCTAGAGTGTTCTCAATGGTTGGGACACCTTGTTTGCGCTGGAGTAGTTCGTATTCTCCTCCCAGGAGGAGGCTATTTGGAATATTTGTGCAGAAGCAATTGCAATGCAAAGCACTTGGAGCCTGACAGAATTGGCTTTCAAATATGACTCAACAACTTAAAAGCTGGATGATTTCAGTCAAGTCAATTAACCTTTCTGAATCTCTACACCCTCATAGAGGTGTTGTAAGAATTTAATTAGAAGACACATATGGGGAGCCTGGCACATTCCCTGGCATGTAGACCCCGATTGTAAGTATTGATCCTCTCCACCTTTTCACAGTCTTCCATATCTAAACCAAGGATCCGTTTGACACCCTGGCCTCATAGACTGAATTGGGGAGCACTCTGCCCCATTTCTAAGCACGATGGGGCAGCTTGCATTTGCCCTGGAACTTGCTCCAAGTGCTCCCTTCTATCATGTTCTCTAATTGAACACTGAGTACTATGGTTCCTCCTGGCAAGACTTCTAAGGGGCTTCCTGCTTACTTGCAAATCTGCCTCTGACTCAGCGTATTTTCTTTGCCCCCCTCAATGCCAATGGGAGCCTCTGTGGAGACCCCAAGCAAGACGGGCTCAGCCACAGCGGACAGGCAGCAGGCAGCTACTTCATACGGAAATAACTCCCATGCCAGCCTGGCATGGGTGTGGGCGTTTCTGCTTCACTTGCTCCCTTGGGCTAAGTCATGCAAGAGACCCAGGCTTGCTGATGGAAGAAAGGATGTGCAAGAGTGATATCTTGTTTCAGCTTAATGGACAAACCCCGAGGGAAAGGCAAGGGAGGAAGTTTCGTTCACAGGCATATGTGGCCCCAAACTACCACTCTAATCCCCCTCCCTGTCTCTTCTCACGGCCTGACACAGACCATCGCAATCCCAGCAAGCTCTGCCCACTCTGTCCTCCTCTCTGGAACATTTCCCCATCTCCTTTGCAGCTCTTCACATTGTGACCACCCTTTGGACTTTGGCTGTGATCCCATTTCCCCAGGATGCTCTCTCACTGCCCAGCCTGCTCTACCCCCTGCCTCCCTTCAGCACCTGCGGCGCCAGGTTACCTCCCTCGCTAAGCTGTGTTTGACAATTAAGACTCTGGAGTTAGAATGAGCCTGAATCTAGCTTCTTCCTCTCATTAACCGTGTGATCTTGAGAAAGTGACTAATCTTTTCTAAATGAGTTTCCTCATTTATAAAATAGGGATACTAATAATGTATATCTCACAGGAGTGATGTGAAGATTACATAAAATATTGCATAAAGAAGACTTAGAAAAGTTTCTCGTAAGTAAGTTTTTAATAAACATTTTCTAAGTTACTTAAATTTTTTACTGTAAGTCTGCAGGGCAAGATTAATCATCTATCTATCCATCCATCCATCCATGCACCCATCCAACCATTCAACACTTGGGACCCAGACGTAAGTCAAACCCAGTCTTTGCCCTCAAGGAGCTGGCAGTCTTTCCAGGGAGACAGAAATGAAAACAAGTCTATGAAGATGGGATATATTTGAAAGGTTTAGGGCCTGCCAACTCGGAACCTGCCCGCCTTCCGCAGTGCTGGGACAGCAGCTTCTCATCTGGCTGCAGTGAGCTTCCTCCTCATCGTTCCTGGCCGCTTGTTGAAGCCTCTTGGTCCCAGACAAAAAGCTGGAAGCTGTGGCTACACGGGGGTCTGGACAGACTTGCGCTATGTCCTGATTTTAATACCACAGCGACCTCCTTTTCTGCTTTATAGGACGTGGAACAACTTTTTAGCACAAGCTGCTGAAGCTTCTAGGAACTTTGCCAGGATTTTAGTTCATCCAAATCAATTATTCCAAGCTGAAGGTCAGTGCGCCAACTCTGGACATGGTCCTAGAGTCAGACAGCAAAAGTTGCAGGTCACCTTACGCCTTTTCAACACCTTTCACCCAGCAGGTCTAGCTAAACCATCACAAGTGGTGAAATAAATCTTGTCATTGGAAGATTTTCAGAGAAGCGTTCCACAGGTAGCTCTTCCAATATGAGATTAATCATAAAAACTCTGAATCATCATACAAAGCTGCAAGAGCAAACAAATATAGAAATAGTGTCCAATTAGCTCAGGGGATTATAATAGCCTGTGAGCACAGCCTTAGTCAGTGCTGTGATTGCAATGTAAGCCAGCTGGCCTCTCTCTGATGCCAGCAGACCTGACGCTGATAGGACAACATGTGGTCTTCAGGGACCAGGGGAGAGTGTGGGCAGCTCTGCACGGTCCTCATGACCAAAAAATCAAAGGCTGTGTCCTGAATTGTCTCTGTGCCTTTGCACAAAATGTTCTTTCCAATTGGCATCCTTTGCCTACCTGGCAGATCCCAGCTGTGCTGCAAGACATTGCTTATGTGTCATTTCTTCTGTGAAATTTTCCCTAATACACCATCAGTCATGTGATGCTTCTAGGCGTTCTGTTCAATAGACATTTATGAGGTTCTCTTTTTACTTAGATGTGCACCTCACTATATTTCATTACTTTTGTATATGTCTGTAGTCTCTGTTAGACTTGAACTACTCTGTTCCAAAGCTTAGCACAGAGTTGGTATTAGAAGATATGAACAGATAGGACCAGATGAAAAAATAAGAAAGTCAGAATTCCAGCCACATTTGTGGGGAAGTCGTAGATTTGCTATCAGCAAAGAGCTAAGAGAAATAGAGTAGCCTCTGATGTTCTCCTGGGTCAGGAGGTAAAGTAGGCAGCTTCCGAGCTGGGATGGAAGATGTCAGCTCAGCCCCTTATTGGCTGTTTTTCCAGAGTTTAACAACTCTTTTATTTCCTGACTGCCTAACTTTGCTTTTTTTTTTTACCTAATTATTTGAGTACATTTTCTATTATCTTTATTAAGGTTATTGAAATCTTTTGTATTCATGTGGTGCACCCTAACATACAATTTTCACTATACAGATATAATAGATGCCAATCACCTTAAGAACGTGGATAATAGTAAAATGTAGTCAAATAATTAGGAAGTGATAAGCCTTTTAAGTACATATTGACATTTTAAGATATAATTTAATAGATAATTTATTACGTATTTACTTATATATTTATATAATCTATTTAATTGCAAATTTATGTGAAATTTAATTTGTAACGTGGCTGTGTTTAGCACGCAGCTTGGTGAATTCCTAAGAACACGACAATCAGCCCTAGTACGCAGGCGCGAGCGGCTGCAGCACACCACGGGGTCGGGTCGACTAACCCAGATCACGGCCCCACGGTTCCTGCAGGCCTCTGCATGCCAGCGGAAGTGCTCTGCAGGAGAATCCACTTCCGGAGCACTGGAGGCTTCAGCTTCACACTTGCCGTGTCCGAGAACGCGAAAAAGCCGGGCCCTCACCGCAGCTGCTGCCCTGCCGTCAGAGAGACCGGGACCGCTGAGGCTGCACAGCAGGCGCGTCCTCTCACCGTGTGTTACAGGTTAGTTCCCTGGGCGCGGGGGGACGCGCCACAGAAGTCTGTGTGTATCAGGCGGTGCTGTTGGGAACCCCCGTGAGGGGTGCAGGCGGCGGGAGTGGCGGGGAAGAAGCTGAACTGGGATGCAGGTGCAAAGGGGCCCAGCTGATGCCATGGGGCGCTCCAAAGCTCCATGGCTCTTCAGCGTGGTCCTGCATTGAGGCAAAGGGGCCGGGCCTTTGTATGCCCACGTTGCGGGCTCCCTGGATCTGGGCTGTCCCTGAGGAGGGGGTGCAGCCGTGGACGAGGCACTCCCTTCTGCCCAGGGCAAGGCCTAGGGAGGGACTCAGCTGTGAGCCACCAAGCAGGCAC
>NW_012147975.1:855112-857543 GCF_000956105.1 Propithecus coquereli
CACGACTGCCTTTTCCTACTGATGGATACAGCTCTTGGGTTGAGACAAACCATCTGTCTGCCAAATGGCATTTCTAGTGCTTCAATCACATCTCCAATAATCACTTCCCCTAAACACATTAGTGGGAAATGATGTAAAAAATAATTAAGCATAACTATTCTCCGCATTAGAGATTGATGATATCTATGTTTTGTAAATTACAGACATGTAGAAAATGATTATTCTCACAACTCATTGCTACAGAAAGATCTCTTCATTGTTGCATAGAACTCATCCAACCAAGAGGAATGTTTGAAAACTTGGTGGCTCAAAGGAAAGACGTAAAGATTTTAAATGAATGAGAGAGCTACTTAGAAAAACAGAGGAGACAGGGAAACTAGGAAGGTGATGGTGAGAGCAAATAGAAAAAATGGGTTATACCAGTAAAACTTATTCGTAATTGTAGAGACATTAAATATGGTCTAGAATGGGTTAGCATAGTTCCTATGACCCAAGAAAACCAAGTAGACATTCACTTCCTAGAGTGTTGCTTCTGGCTTAAAACAAAATCTTGCCATAGCCTTAGAGACACAACTTTTCTCATATTTCCACTAACTCACCCATGAAAAATTCTTATCCTAAAGTAGATAGGTAGAACCATTGCTCATCACTGTTCACCCGATTCAAAAACACAATCAAGAAAATGGAGCAACGTCTCTCAATCACGTGGATGTTGCATTTTTGGCAGACGAAATATTGTTCCTTCATTCCTTCAGTGCACTTCACACACACGCTTTTTTTCAATACATTTTATATTACTCATAGACATAAACTCTGAGAAAACAACTACACAAGATGTATGGAGGAGGAGAGCACGTATGGTGTGTGTGTGTGTGAGTGTGTGTATACATGCGCACAGCATTTTTTTACACACTGGTTGAGTGCCCAGTGGAAATAAGAAATTGGGCTGGGAAGTGTGCATAACATTTTTTTCTTTGGTTATAAAATATGAGAAGAAAAGTTGACTGGAGTTCAAAGGCACCAAAGATAAATAACACATATAGCAGTATTTGGCTCTGCTTAAAGCTCATTTATTCAAGCACATAAGAGAAAAAACATTATGGGATCTATCAGAATAGTCTACAGGATTAGCTCTATTATTCTGGAGATGCAGAGAAACAATCAAATATTTGAAGATAATTTACTACAGGAATCAGAAGAAAGTTTAGAAAATTATTTTGATACTTAATAGGATGCCAGGAGATATGATGTCTCTGAAACAGAAACAGAAATCCACAAGGTTAGGATAAGCTAAAATGAAAAGGCAACGTAAGATAGAAGATAAGATAAATAAAATATAGATTTTCTGTAAACTGAAAGTACAGAGTTAAGTCTACATTGGTGGCATTAAAGATCAGAAGTGGCAGAAAAATTCAATTGAATAATACAAAGAAGAAACTTTAAAATATGTTTAATAATTAGAGAAATGGGACAAATGTTGAAATGGGAGTGACAATACATATACAGAAAACAGAGAGTAGACATTTCACCTAATACTTATAAGAATATCTGTGGAAAAATCCAGAATCATTGATATCGAATCAATAATGAAGAACAATCATTGAAGAAAATTCTGCAGATTTTTTTTTTTTAGAGGGAGGATTTGACTGCAAGATATTAGGGGGTGAGGAATTTTACTAACCTCCCAGATAGAATCCATGAAAATGACCTATATCTCAATATAAATCTGAAATAAAACATTTCTAATTAGAAGCAAAAGAAAATTCTATAAGTATCTTTTCAGATGTCCCATAAATGACCCACAAAGAAACATGTATCTGTTTGACTCCAGATGTTTCCTCTATGATACTAAAATACAGAGCAAAGGAGAGCAATATTTTTAAGGGGAAAACAATGGGATACAATAATTCACATGTGAAAGCAATAAGAAAATACTCTCAGGTACACATCTGTTGAGTAAATGTACCCTCCATGTATCTGTCTTTAAAAAATACTTGAAGAAATAGTTTCAGTTGGTCAAAAGGCCCGTACGTCAAGAATCAGGCTGACATGCATTAAAACACTGTGATGTCTCTGCCATACAGAGTCTCAGTCCTGAGAAAATAATGTTATATGCTATGATTTATTGCACAAAGATATTAGTTGAAGCGTCATTTCTTTTAGCCAAATGTTATAAATGAACTAAATGCCCAGCATCGTAGACATATTCAAGTGATAGTTTATTCTTTGCGCATTAAAAACAATATTTAGGAAGAATTTTAAGAAAGTGAAAAAATATTCATGATACAAAGTTAAATGAAAAAAAAACATGATGGAAGTTTAAGCACAATAATATTTATTATATAAAACCACATGAGGAAATAGACTAGAAGAAAATATAATGAATGTCAATTGTGGGTGCCTCTAAATAGGGAAATTAGGGCTGAGCTGT
>NW_012147975.1:867388-878417 GCF_000956105.1 Propithecus coquereli
GGTCCCAGGGACCCCCTCTTAGAGAACAGCTGCCCCCGCCATTTCTAATGGAGCAGGAGACCCAGGCCTTTAGGTCAGATATTGCTAGTTACTCATACACAGAGTGGTTTTGGACTGCATCTTGGAACTTGTAAATGGTACCTTTGGGAGACTGAACGGTGTTATTAATATATCCTGGTCATATCCTGGAGAGTGTTTCCCCTGACCCCAGAAGAGAATGCAATGGGCTGGACGCAAACTGCATACTCTGCCTCGCAGGCGGCAGCCCTGAGCTTCCCCAGAGCCTCTCCTGGTAGTGCGTGGGCCAGCGCTCATCCAGAGATCTGGGCAGAGATCATACACAAAATTTGGGGCCCTCCTTCTCTGGTTTCTCCTTTTCTGGGTTCCTCCCTCACTTTGCAGTAGCTGTGGTTGCCCCAAACCCAGTCCTCTAGTTTTTCAGACCAGAAAGATGATGGGATTTCTAGTGGACTCTAAGCTGCCCCATAGAGTGCAGATTTCAGCTTGCCCCTGGGCCAAAAACCCATAAAAGTTGCAGACTTGCACCAGGCCCTTCTGCCTTTGTTCTGAGTGACATCTCCCCTCCAGAGCCTGCCTGATGTGCTCGCTCTCGAGTCTCTCGTGCCTTCAGATCACACTGCCTTTTACGTTTTGTCCAGTCTAGTTGTTATCTGCAGGAGCGCCGGGTCACAGGGAGAGGAAGGGACACAGGCCCTTACAGGGGTCTTCTCAAGCCTCCTTCTCTCCCACTCACTCCTCTCCTGGGTCCTACCAAAAAGGAAGGACATTAATGTAGATTCTGGGACCTGTGAGCAGAACTGCTATGAGTTACAGGGTTGGTACCCGGTGCGATTCTCTTTTTAGCTTCTTCCCTTTTGGTGGCAGAGAGGGAAGCAGACGCAGGTCAGCTCCTCCGTCTCAGCCGACACTGTCTCTGGGTGCTCCTCTTTCTCCTGCTAGGCCCCGGCCAGGACATCTGCCTCCCCTCAGGTCCAGGACAGCTCTAAGTACTGGAACCCAAAAGCCTTTCTTCTGCTACTATTTCTCTCTGCTTCCATTCCCTGGTAGTTGATGGGTTTGCATTAGATCCATCTTTGGTCTGAAGTTCTCTAGGCCTAACAAGCTCTGGAAAAGGGTGTTTACCAGCTTACAAGAGTTCCGTGCTTTGGGGTTAGAGACAAAAACACAACTAATAATATGTTATTATATTTGTTATATTTTATTTTTGACAGATATGTGTCCATATTTATTTCTCCCTCTGGGCCCTCAAAGGGAGGAAAGTTGTTTGGCAGAGCAGGATTAAGAAGTTTCCAAGTGCTTAGCAAAAACAGTCTCTAGCTCACGATCAGTGCCAGCTGGGGACATCATTAAAACTTTCCAGGCACACGCCTTCTCTCAGGCCAGACCCCAGACCTGCAGGGTCTGAACGACTGAGGCACCGAGTCCAGAGTCTCTTCCCAGGCATTCCACAGAGACCTCGATATGGGAGGAAAAAGCACCCGGGGCCTGAATCCCACCCAAGCCACACATCTTCAGGGCACCTGCCAGGCAGTGGGCAGCGCTCTGTTCTGATGCCTGACATGCCGTGCCGTGGCTGTCTCCTTCCACACATCTCCCCTGCTGGACTAGGGGCTCTTAGGCATCTCAGAGCTCTTCTCTTTTTCCTTCTGCCCTTGCCAGGCTCTTGGGACACATTGTTCTATTTCTGTTCTCAGCCTTACTAAGTCCAGAAGCTAATAAGTCGGTTCTTCTTCAAATCCTTGGCTATATAATCCAAAAGGGGCCCACACCACCTTTCAGCATGACCCTTATTCAACTCTAAATGGCACGCTCCCAACCCCATCCACACAGCACCCCTCTAAACCCTCTCCACCTGCCAGAGACCCTACCGCCCTTACCCCTCTCTCAGGACATGGTCCCAGGCCTACCTCATTGCCACCTCTCCTCTTCCCCATCTCAAGCTCACTTTGCTCTCTGTGCGAGTCAGCGCCCCAGGAGGAAAATAAAACGGCAGACACAAGCTGGATAATTGAAGGAGAATTTGGTAAAGGGACTTTTTACAAAGGTGTGGCCAGCATTGAAAGGAAAAGCAAAGGATAGTTCAGTACTCCAGGACTGGGAACAGAAGTGACATTAGTAGAACCCAGAGAAAGAGCCCTATAGAGAGGGCTACTGGATAGAAATCATGGCCTGGGAGTGAGGGGCACAGCCAGCCTGGGGCAAATCAGCAGAGAGAGGGACAAGGAAATAAACCCCAACATAACTTTCCTCCTCTCGTCCCATCTCCTGCCCTTGACTTCCACTGGCTGAACTCAAGCAGGAGCCAGCAGGCTGGGGGGCCCACTGAGGCGATGCAGAAGTCAAGCTCCCGGGCACAGGGCAGGGCTGAAGGGAGGCTGGGGACGGATCTAGGGCAACAGAGACAAGGTGACCCCAGGAGCAGCCCATCCAGCCCTGCTTCCATTCCTGCTGACTCAGGAAGCAGGAATAGAGGGATTAATTTATTCTAAGGAAAGTAGCCTAATGTAATGAACAGGTACTTTTGGTTTATTCTTACTTACCAGCTGTATGATCCCAAGCAAACTATTTAATCCATATGCATCTCAGTTTTCACCTCTGCAAAATGATAACAATACACATTTCACAGGGTTTCATGAGACTGTGGTGGTAGATACAAAGCAATGGGATGTGGTCTGGCCCACAGGAGCCTTCGGTAAGTGGCAGATATTCGTGCCAGGCCGATCTTCCCTCATGTGTCCTTAATCATCAGTATTCTCTGTCTCTGACTTTCAACATGTCTGGACATCCCTTTTCCTAATTCAACTTTAGTTCACAAAAATAAGTGCAGGGATTGGCATTTTTAGAGCACTGGACACTTAACGGGCCGGACCCCTGGTGTGGATGCAGCTGTGGGCTGGCAGCAAGCCCTGCGTGTGTGGTCAGCCCAGGGGCCACAACCAGCCAGGACCTCAGCCTCTGCCGGCTCAGCCTGCAG
Organism: Propithecus coquereli; assembly: GCF_000956105.1. NCBI lineage: Eukaryota > Metazoa > Chordata > Mammalia > Primates > Indriidae > Propithecus > Propithecus coquereli. The sequence goes on from NW_012147975.1 coordinate 870,384, forward strand.
GAACCCGGCTGAAGCCAACGTGTGTCAGCACAGGCAGCACCAAACCGGACAGCCAAGACAACCAGGTCAAGTTGTTGAGTCTCCTTTTAGAGACAGGGCAAGAGAAAAATCTGGAAAAGACTGCCTGTCTTTGGGTCTGATTAGTTATGCAGGACATGTGCCTACAGTCCATTGGCTTTTTCCAATTGTGTCTTGAGTATGAGCAATCCTCAGGCCCTAGGAGCCATTGGGAATGTGATAAGAAAGTCACAGCCCTTAAGCAGACATCTTAACTACTGTCAGGATTGGTGCAGGTATGTAATACAAATGATCAATACCCAGATTCCCTTTGTATTAGTTTGCTAGGGCTGCAGTCATAGTACCACGGACCAAGTGGCTTAAACAACAGAAATTTATGTCTCACAGCTCTGGAGCTAGAAGTTCAAAATCAAGGTGATTCTTCCTGCAGGCTACCAGGGAGAATCTGTTTCGGGCCAACCTCCTTGGCTTGTAGACAGCCTTCTTCTCTGTACGTCTCTTCACACATCTTCCCTCCGTGCATGTCTCTGTGTTCAAATTTCCCCTTCGTATGAGGACACCAGTTATGTTGGCTTAAAGCCTAACCTAATGACCTCATTTTACTTGATTACCTCTGCAAAGACCCTATCTTCAAATAAGGTGACATTATCAGGTACCAGGGGTTAGGACTTCAACATTTGAATTTTAGGTGGACAAAATTCAACCCATGACACCATCTCATGGCTCTTGAGTCAATGGAGGGTCATATAAATAAAATATATCTAGAAGATTCTCAAGTTGGCTATCTTCCCATAATTAATTTTCTGAGCAACCATTTTCCTGCCAAAGACAGACTCCTTTTCTTTTCTCCCTTGTAATTCTTTTCTTGGCTAGTGCCTATGTATGCCAAATGGATTACAGCACTCACACACAGTGCTGGGCTGCTGACCACGCTGGCCTCTTCCCTTTGTGCAAATCAGAGCAGGTCCCTGGATAGCCCTGAGTGAACTAACTGGCAGAGAACTCAGGGCTTCAGACTGAGCCTGTTTCCCTGCATCTGTCTCTGTCACACCCATGGATAATACTATCTGAGAGCCGCTATTTGTCTTGTCAACACAGACCAGGAAAAGAACACTAAAGCTGAGCTGTGCAGCTCTCTGTTCTGCATCTTGTCCTACACCTCGCGTCTGGAATCCCAGGGCGTGCCTTGCACCTACCCCCAGGGCAACACGAGAAAAGGCTTTCCTCTTCAGGGCTTGAAATGTTCAGATTGATTCCTCTGGCTCCAGGCTGCCGAGACTGCAGATGTTGTGATGCAGAAAGTTAATGTTTTTCCAGGGCTCAGAGATGAGATTGTAGCAGCGGCAGGATAGAGACAGCAGGCACAGCCAGCATCTGCAGAGAACCGTGTGCTGGGTGCTAGGTTAGACACAGGGGAGATGGGTGAAGATGTCACAGCTTTCAGTGACTTGCAGATACTGTGAGAGACTTATGGACAATGAGGCTTGTCATGGGGCCGAGGGCAGCCTAGAAAGGAGTTGTCCTGGGCTCACGTGGTCCTGCTGCACTGGACCATCTGTGTCACACCTGGAGGATGGGTATCCCAGGTTCTCCTGAAGACTGAGTAACCCACACACTGGGTTGTATTGATGCCAGTCCCTTGTATGATTTTCAGCACAGGCCCTTAAGATCAGACTGGTGATGGATTCCTCCTGGAGGGATTGAAAACATGCTGTCCGTCATCCTGGGCAATAAATGATTTGGAAGGCAGGCTCTAGATCAGGGCAAGGTAAAAGTGTCACTGTCTTCCAGGGTCCATCTGGCCTGATTCTGAGGCAAGGAGGGGGTCCTGATTTACAGGTGAGCTCACCCTGCCACAAGGAAGCCATTCAGTAATGAATAAAAGAGATAGCAGACGAGAACCCCCAGGGGCGGGACAGCCTGCCCAGCAGAGAATGCTGTTCTTCTGTATTCTCATTATTCTTACACTTTGGTAAAATTTCACAGTTAGAGCTTGGCCCGTGCCCCACTGCAGGTAGTGATGGGAAGGGCAGGACGGGTCCCCCGCATTATGGGGAAGTAGGCAAAGCTGGAGCAGAGTGTCCTGTAAGACTGAGTGGTGGCATCAACTGGGAGATGTGTAGGAGGGGGCATTTCTGCAGAAGAGCTGGTGGAGCTCATGTCACTGTGATGTGAATGACATAAATAAGCAGCCAGTTGAAATTCAGCCTGATAAATCCTGGGCGCCAGGTCAGCACAGATGCAGTGTAGAAGACAAACACAATGTAGCCGAGTGGTTAGGAACATGGGAGTATGGCTGGGTGGTTAGACTGGCTCAGAGCACAGGTTCTGGAACCAGACAGCTTTGGTCTGAAGGCTGTCACAACCACCTGTTGACTGTGATTGTGGATAGGTTAGTTTTGCTAAATGTCAGTTTTCTCATTTATAAAATAGAAATGATAATAGTACCTTGTAAGATTCTTAGAGGATTCAGTGAGATAATCTGTGTAAAGTACTTTGCATCCTGCATTCACTCATTCATAATACAGAAGTACGTATTGATCACCTGCAATGCACTAGGCCCTGCTCTAAGCTCATAAAATTAATTCAAGATAGAAAAAAGACTTAAATGTAAGGCATGAAACCATAAAAATTCTAGAATAAAATGTAGGAAAAACTCTTCTAGATATCAGCCTAGGCAAAGAATTTATGACTAAGACCCCAATGGTAATCATGACAACAACAAAAATTAATAAGTGGGATTTCATTAAACTAAAAAGCTTCTGCACAGCTAAGGAAATAATCAACAGAGCAAATAGAGAACCTATAGAATGGGAGAAAATATTCACAAGCTATACATCTGATAAAGGTCTAATATCCAGAATCTACAAAGAACTCAAGCAAATCAGCAAGGAAAAAACAAACAACCTTATTAAAAAGTGGGCAAAAGACATGAGCAGAAGTGTCTCAAAAGAAGAAAGACAAATGGCCAATAAACATGAAAAACTGTTCAATGTCATTAATCATCAGGGAAATGCAAACTAAAACCACAATGAGGTATCACCTTACCCCTGTTAGAATGGCTTTTATTAAAAAGTCCAAAAACAATAGATGCTGGTGTGGATGCAGAGAGAAAGAAATGCTTATACACTGTTGGTGGGACTGCAAATTAGTACAACCCTTATGGAAAACAGTATGGAGATTCCTCAAAGAACTGAAAGTAGACCTGCTATTCAATCCAGCAATCCCACTACTGGGTATCTACCCAAAGGAAAAGAAGACTTTTCATCAAAAAGGCACCTGTACTCGAATGTTTATTGCAGCACAATTCACAATTGCAAAGATGTGGAATGAACCCAAGTGCCCATTAATTCATGAATGATTTAATAAAATGTGGTATTGTATACCATGGAGCACTACTCAGTCATAAAAAAGATGAATTAATACCTTTTGCAACAATCTGGATGGAACTGGAAACCATTCTCCTAAGTGAAGCATCTCAAGAATGGAAAAACAAACACCACATGTACTCACTATTAAATTGGAGCTAACTGATGAGCGCACATGCACAGAGGGAAGTAAAACTCCGTGCAAATCAACCAGGGGGTAGGAGGGAGAGGGAAAGGGGAAAAAACCTACCTAATGGGTACAATGAACACTATCTGGGTGATGGGCACACCTATGGCTCAGACTCAAGCATTACAAAAGTGATCCATGTAATGTAAAACATTTCTACCTCCTTAATAATTTGAAATAAAAAAAAAAGGGCCAAAGAACAGATGATGGGCAAGGGCAAGTTCCTCCAAATTCCTACATACCCCTTGTAAATAAACAAACAAACAAATATCCAAAGGAATTTGGCCCTGAGCAAGTTAACAAATGGGAAAGGCAGCTCAAGATTTTTATTATCAATTGAGCACCAACAAGGCAACACTCTCCTTTGTGACCCTGTGAAGCAGCAGAGACCCTCACAAGGTACTGGGCATGGGGAGATTAAACTGCAGAGACTGCAGCAGCCCTAATTGTCTCAAACAAGTCCCAGAGACCACACAGAGGGTGGCATGGCACCAAGGTTCCGCCAAGTGGGGTAGCTGTCTTCGGTCTTCACCCTGGAAGGGAAGTGATCGTTTCTATTAGACCGTGAGATAGTACCCTTCCTTCCCTGCAGAAAGCAGAAGAATGCTGGGCCCTCAGGGCTGACACAATCACCCGAGTGCAGACCCAGCGTGTTTCCTTTAGGGAGACAGAGCTGCCTCCTCCTCCAGGATAAAGAACCAACACTAAGATGCACAGGGTCCCTGGATGGAAAGAGCTAGTGTTGTTAAGATGCCAGTACTCTCTGACTTCATCTGAGACTGTGAAAGTTTCAGTGGATTCTAAATCAAAATCAACAGGAAATTTCATGGAACCTGCCAAACCAATTATAAAGTTTATAATCACGGAGAAAGTTTAAAAAGAAAGAAAGAACTGTTGACAGAGAACAGTGACGAATGTACTTGTTCTAGCAGTTGACAAAAAATGCAATAAAGGTAGAGTAATTAAAACAGTGTGGTATTGGTGGAGAAGTTAATAAATAGATCATTAGAATAAAACAGAGGATATAGAAATGGTTCCAGGTAGATACAGAAATTTAGCTTAGGGAAAGGATGGTTTATTTTCCCCTCAAGTGGAGAGCTAGATGTCCCAACATCATTGATTTAATAAAGCTAGACATGCCCCAAGCCTCTGCTCCCAGCACCAAAATGTAACTGAAGACCAGCTAAACAACTCTGTATTCAAGACAATGATAATAGTAGAAGGAAAAAGCAAGAATATTTTGATAACCTTGGAGTGAGTTAGGTCTTCCTATATAGGATTCAGAATGTGAGCAGTTAAAAAAAATTGTTCACAGTTGTGTAAAATAAATTTAAGTTCTGTATATAAAATGCATTGTAAGAGAAGTTTAAAAAATGAGTGACATTCTTTTAAATTGCTGAGTATTTGAAATTTTTCATAATAAAATTTTGGGAAAAATAGGGAACAGACTAAGAGAAAATGTTTATGACACTAATTATAGGCAGGATTAATATTCAGAATATATAAATAGTTCCTATAAATGCCAAAAAAATGAAAAATTGAGAAAGAATAGAAATAGGCTATTAACATAGAAAGAAACACCAAGACTATAAACATATGAAAAGTTGTTCAACTTGACTAGTAATCAGGAAAATGAAAATTAAATCAACAATTAGCTTGCATTTCTTATCCTGTAGATTGGAAATAATTAAACATATTGATCATACTTAGTGTTGTTAAGGAAACAGACACTCTCATATTTTCTGGTTTGCAGTATTATTCATTGCAAAGCCACTGGGAGGATAACTCATTGGTATTGCCAGCATTTTAATTGTGTACATTCCTTAATCCAGAAATTTTGTATCTCAGAACTTATTCTAAAGACAGACACATTTCCTTGAAGATTCATGTAAAAACATTGGAAAAAATGTCCATCATTAGACATACTTAAACTGTTGATGCACATAAACTGTGGTCATTGGTATGTATTGACATGAAATTATTTCCAAGGCATTTTTCTTTGCCAGTGAGAAAAGGCAGTCAGAAAACAGCTCATAGAACATGATTCCCATTATATGCAGGGGAAACAGATATACTTGTTTTGTACAGAAACATGACTGGAAGGATGACCATCACGATGTCTCCTCTCTCTCTCTTTCTCTCACCCCACAATTCTGTTCTGGTCTTTTTGAACATGACAATTGCTCTCTCAACTCAGAAACTTTTTACTTTTCTTCCTCTGCCTCTTCACGAGGCTTCCTCCTTCTCATCCATGAAGTGTCAAGTTACACAGTGACCACTAGTCAGCCGTCCACCCCCACCTCCTAGCATAAATGTTCCTGCTCCTCTTCCTAACAGGGCCACAGCTTTCCTCGCCAAGTGGTTTTGTTAGGAACAATCCACTTTCAGCTCCTGGAACAGGTCAGAACTGCCTTCAGCCAATCAGTGTCTTCCATCCCACAGGCTATAACAATTGGTTTAGGAATGGACCACATTAGCCCAAGCAAGCCAGTGAAGTTTAATTCCAGGACTATGGTTTGTAGTGTTGGTGAAGTAACGGCTAAGAATGAGAAAAGTTGTAGTCCCAGGAGCTGCTAGAAGATACATCATGTCTGTGGAATGGAGCCCACCTTAGACTGGTACCAGTGCTGAGGTAGCTAAGCCAAAAAGTAGGGACAGAATCCAGTTCTTTGACGATGTCATTGGAACAACTGGGTCAAACTGTGCCTCTGGATGTTTGGCTAGAGTGTCCAGGCTTTCCGTGACTTGCAAAAGCATCGCCACCACCAGTATCTGATGGTGAGATTATGGTTGTATTCTTTTTTTCTTCCTAGTTTTCTGATCTTTCCAAAATTTCTACAATAAACATTTCCTGCCTTATAATTTTTAAAAGGAATATTCTTAAAAGACTTTTCCATACTTAATAACAAGGGTCCTGAAGTGAGAATTAGACTTCCCACTGCAGGCAAACGAGAACAATGTTGGTCAAACAGAGAAGAACCCAGAGTCTACAGGAATTAATCCCTCTGCTACTCAGGTGAGGGGTAGTCTGAGTCCCTTAATGAAGAGGAACAGTAGTGGAGGTATAAAGGTTCTTTATAATTCGTTGTGTTTAGCTCCATGCAGTGAACCTTCTGTAAAGTCTTCAGTAGGGGATGTGGCAGAGAGCACTGTTTATTTTCCAATCCCTCTTCTCCTCTTCTTTAGCAATAAACCTCCAATGTTTTAACTGTCCACATGGTCCTCTAGGACACAGCTTCCTTTGCAACCTGTGTGTTAGGTTGCTAAGTTTCAGCCAATGGGATGAGAGCAGAAATGTAAAGTGAAGTGTTCCTACAGGGATGGGGCTCCAGCCGGTCTTTTCCTTCTTCCTTCCTGCTGCCTGGAGTGTGGCCAGCTTGGCCAGAGCGCAAGCGTTCGGGGCTGTGCGCAGCAGCCCACGTGCCAAGGATGATGAGACAAGACAGGAGTAGCTCAGTCTCCGATGCCGTGAAGTGTTCTGCCAGCTCTGGGCTGCTCGTTACCCCCTCCACCCCTCTGTTCTTTTACATTAAGGAAGAAGCTTCTATCTTGTTCAAGTAGCCAGTATTTTGTTTCATTTTACCACAATGCAGTTGAACCTAAATCTAACTGATCCACAGAGTGTGGCCATTCTCAATAAATTCATGTTCTCTGTCACTCTCCATCAATCCTATTGTCTTTTTCAGACAGTCCCCAGTTAATGAAATCCACTGAGCACTGTGCTATTTAGATAGCTGGACAGAGCAGACACCCCCTGAACAACTTGATAAAATTTTTTATGCCCAAAGTAAACAAAATCAAGAAAGCACACCTCCCCATCTCTCCCTAATTCCTTCACACACACACACACACACGTTTGCACTCTGCTTATACAATTAGATCCCAATTAAGTTATAAGTTTCTTTCCCTACTGTGTGTTCTCATAGCACCTTGTACTTCCACCTCCCTCATCTTTATCATATTCAAACACTTTTCCCCAGCAGCTTCTAGAAGGGAGGGATTATGTGTTATATACTGGTATATCCCCAACGCCTAGCACTGGGCTTGGCACATAGCAGGCACTAAATAAATATCTGTTGACTAAACAAATAATACCTTTTTAAAAGCCGATGTTGAAATAAATTAATACATTGTTATTTAATAAATTAAAAACAAACAAATTATCATCCCCTATGTCAAACGACTAATCGGAAAATAAGAAGGTCACGTGTGACAAAGTGTGGGGCTGTTTCACATGCTCCTTCCCCAAAGCTATTACCTGTACCATTGTATTTTCTCTGATTTGCAATCAGAAGAGATCGGCTGCTTGATCTTATTTTTCATGGACACGAACACGGCTTTACCACGTGCTCTTTCTGTGTCACTGATACGGGAAATCTCGATAGAGGAAAGACAGGGAAAGGGTGGGACAAGTCTTTTTTATTTTTTTGTACAGTTTATCAAGGTGAACACTGGCACCTC
>NW_012147975.1:878467-888159 GCF_000956105.1 Propithecus coquereli
CACACGTTTGCACTCTGCTTATACAATTAGATCCCAATTAAGTTATAAGTTTCTTTCCCTACTGTGTGTTCTCATAGCACCTTGTACTTCCACCTTCCTCATCTTTATCATATTCAAACACTTTTCCCCACCAGCTTCTAGAAGGGAGGGATTATGTGTTATATACTGGTGTATCCCCAACGCCTAGCACTGAGCTTGGCACATAGCAGGCACTAAATAAATATTTGTTGACTAAACAAATAATACCTTTTTAAAAGCCGATATTGAAATAAATTAATACATTGTTATTTAATAAATTAAAAAACAAACAAATTATCATCCCCTATGTCAAATTACTAATCGGAAAATAAGAAGGTCACGTGTGACAAAGTGTGGGGCTGTTTCACATGCTCCTTCCCCAAAGCTATTGCCTGTACCATTGTATTTTCTCTGATTTGCAATCAGAAGAGATCGGCTGCTTGATCTTATTTTTCATGGACACGAACACAGCTTTACCACGTGCTCTTTCTGTGTCACTGATACGGGAAATCTCAATAGAGGAAAGACAGGGAAAGGGTGGGACAAGTCTTTTTTATTTTTTTGTACAGTTTATCAAGGTGAACACTGGCACCTCAATTTTTATTTAAAAATGGAAAGGAACCCAAGCTGGGAAAGATAATGTAGAAGTTGGGTTGCACAAAAATAGATAAACGATGGAAGAAATGTAGCTCTCCTGTAAACACAGATAAAGTATTACGACCAGAGAAACCCAGTGTCCCAGGGGTGGAGTGGACCTGAGAGGTTATCCATCCCAGTGAAATTGTTTTTGTTAGAACATGTAAGTCTGCAGTAGATATGTTATCACCGCGGGTGGGCTTCAGGGAGGGATAAAGCTGTATGTGGGCGCTGGGAGGAAGAACGCCATGCGGTGAGGCCAGATGGAGCTGGAGGGAAACTGGGTAACACGAACCTTCTTGTCTTTGTCTTCAACTTGAAGCCGCCTCTGGTTGTGTTTGGATGTATTCTGAGCAGACACTGTGTCAGTGGGCTCTGTGAACGCTCTGTGAGGAGAATGAGGTGATGTCACCACACAGATGTACAGTGTTGTGGTCATGGCTTGCGCTGGATTCCCTGTGCACCTGTCCCTCTCGCCAGTCTAAGGAGATCTGCCTGTGTCCGGCTCTCCAGTGCTGCCATCTCCAGCACGTAGTAGGCAATTCATAAACGTTTATTGAAGTCATGACATCAGATGCCTTTTTTTTTTTACATGGAAAGAAGATGGTGGTCCTTCAGTTGAACCAGTATGTGGCTTTAGAAGATAGAAAAAAAAAAAAAAGACAAGAAGTTTGAACATCTTTTTTATCTCTGGATTGTTCCTTGGAGTTGGGTGTGTGGCTTTTGCCCTGTTTGATAAATAAGACTGGAGACTGAGAGGCCCAACAGACAGAAAGTCATAGGCTCACAGTTACTCCAGGCTTAGATTATTCTAGATCAGTGGCTTTCACTCTGTCTCTCGAAAAGGGATGGGGAGATCAGAAGGTAGGAAAGCAAAAAAGTGACTCCAGGTTTCTTGGCTATACATACTGTGTTTTTCTTAGGGAAGTTTCTTGGGTTGTGCGGTGATGGCTCTGCCAGTAGCCCTGATCTCTGGGCGTTCCCTCCATCCCCCCATAGCCCGTGGAAGGGAAGACGTGGGCAGCTGTGAGAGAGCCCCATCACCCAACTTTCAGTGCAAGTCATTGCTCCAACAGGAACCAACTGGATTCCGTCTCCTGAGAACATCAGCTGCCACAGAAGCCCAAGTAGTCTCTTTAAGGCTCTGAAGTCGAAAGTCCACGTGGAAAGTCAGGGTTGGGTTCAGTGCAAGGAACGCAAAAGCCATGTGCCAGCCAAAGCTCCAGTAGGAGTCCAAGTGAGCTGAGGCGGCCAGGCTGTGGGGAGAGTGGAGCTCACGTCAGAGAGGAGCTGGGGAGAGTCCCGGTGTGGCCTGAGGACAGGAGACAGAGTCCAGACACTCAGACACATGGGGGCCACAGCGACATACAGTGACTCCCCAGTGGGCATCTGTGAGTTGCCTCCTTACGATGAATGCCCGAAAATGGGTACTGATGCAGGCGGAGATCTACTCCTTGCTCTCAATCTCTAAGACACTTGCGTTTGATGAAAGCAATCCATCTTTCCATTCATGCGTATTGGGGTGGGGTTTGTGCGTGTGTGCGCGTGTGTGTGCGTGTGTGTGTACGTGCACACGCTGCTCCCGAGGCTTCAGCTACAACAGTCCTTTCTGGCTTCTGTGTATTTTCAACCAGAAAAGACATGTGCCCATTACCAGGAACCTCTACTTGAGTAACAATTTTGAATTTAAGGACTAATTCTTTAAAAACTGGGTTTCCTACACATAATGTTAAACACAATTCATTAATACACACATTTTTAGGAATGTTAGATCTAAAACAAGCTCACTCTGAACACAAATCCTAGTCTCAAGTGTCTTCCTCTGGACAGCTGCGTCATTGCCTCTGCCTTGCAGCACGTTTACGCTACAAGGGCTTCACACTGTCGGGTGGATTTGGCTCCTTTACAGACAAAGAAACTGAGGCCCAAGGAGGTCAAGTGACCTACTTACCCAAGGTCATAGAGTGACCTGGGACAAAGCTAGACTGAAAGAACTCAGGTATCACCATGTCCCACATTCCCTTCCTTGTGCAGCCTCCTTGCCTAGCGGATGTTTAATTTATCCCCTGGTTACAACAGACTCCTCTTGGCCAGTTGAGTCTAAACTTAGACATAGTTTATTTCTTTTCCAGGGAAGGTTTTCCATATGGTCCTTTATATAATTGGTCCTTGGCTAGGAAAGAAAATGTATGCTGGTGTCAAGGGGTAAGCCCTCCAACTGCTCCAAAGTTAGCTCTCTGCCTGCTTCATTTTTCAGCTGCAGAGTCAAGTAAATCTAGGGCAAGTGCTCTCACAAATCACTGATGGGGGGAAGAAGGATATTTCCAGTCCCTCTGAGGCCTGGCTTAAGAAATGCAAGTAGCTTTACAAAAAGCGAGAGGCTGACGCTTTGCAAAACAACGCTTTGTCCACCCCTGGGGTCTCTGGCCTGCAAGCACAACGTTGGCTCTGGCAAGCATGATCCACTCGGCTTCCCCTGGCTGGCCGTCTCAAATCCCCTGCCAGCCGGGCTCCATATGTGAGGGGCAGGACTGTGTGGAGGCAGCAGGCAAGACTACAAAAACCTGGAATAAATAAGCTACAGAGAAGCGAGTGAGTCGGGGGAGCCGATTCTGCAGTGGCCGGGAGCACCAGAGCTACAGGGCGAGAAGTCCAAGGATGTCAGGAGATCCAATGTTCTGGCCAGGTCCCTGCCCACGGTGCAGAGAGTCCTGACAGGTCTTCCCTACTGTGAGGGCACGTAGAGGAAGGAATAGAAGGCACTGGAAATCCTTGGGATGGCAGCAACAAGGTTTCAGGAATGGAAGCCAACCAGCCATGCGAGGAACACAGGACCAGCCTTAAGCCTGTGCTTTGAGCCTGTGCCGGGCCCTTCCGAGGCACTAGCTGTGGGCTCATCCCAGCCCGCTCCCAGCTCTGCTGTCACTGCTCTGTGCAAACAGGAAAAGGCACCACGCCTGGCATTTACCCTGGTACTGTGCCGGGCACTTACGGGCATTAGGCATTCGCTCAATCTTCCCCCAAAGCCTGTTAGGTAGGTTGTTATTACCCCCATATTCCAAATGAAGAAGCAGAACTCTGCAAGGTCAAACAATTTTCCCAATTCGCACATCTGTAAAGGAGAAAGGCCTAGATTTAAACCAGGGTCTCTCTGACCTTAGAACCCAAATTCTAAATCATTATGCAAATTACCTCTTGCCTTGTGTTTGTTCTATGAGAAATTGCCAACCCTCTTGGTAACTATGCTTAGATGCTGCCAAAGTAATTTGCGGGACCCAGGCTCTCCAATTCCACACTCCTTCTCTCCCTTCCTCCTTTCCTCTTTCCCTTCCTCTCTTTCCTATTTTCATTCCTTTTTCCCTTCCTTCTATACCTCATGAGAAGCTCTCCCTAACCCCTAACACTATTTTTGAAACCATTATTGGGTTCTCTGTGCCAAAAGGTTTTCTATTTGGAGGCAAAGATCTCACTCTTTTTCTTTTGTAATTTCCAACTCTTACCTTACCAGAACTTTCTTTCAATGATCTAACATTTACAGAAAAGTTTAAATGGTTGGTGAGCTTTATAATGGAGGTGACAAGCATTGTCAATAAAAAAAAATCACCCAGTGGTGAAGAACCACTGAAGAAATCAGGCAAAGTGGAAATTAGGTCATCAAGGGGAGGAATCTGTCACCAGGAGGAACTGAGGTCACCATCAGGCCCAGGAGGAGGGAGGCTTTAAATGAACCTCCCTAGTTGACTTTTAAATCACCAACAGGCAATGATCTTCCTTCTCCCTGCAGCCCAGCCCAGGAAAGGGCCAGGGGGCCTGCTCCCCTCACCCCACTCGCCTTCCTTCTTAACCTGGTCCAGGTCCCTGTTGCATGTCCTGCCCAGCCTGCCTCTTCAGCCCAGTTCCTCTCAACCTCTAACATGACCGGTTTACCCAGGCCCTGGATAAAGACTCTTTAAGGACAACCTATCTTTCCCTCTACCCACTTTGCCACCACAAAAAAAGTATATGGGGAAATCACACCTAGAAAAGAACATTCTCAGAGATATTCTCAGAATCTGCAGCTTCTCACTGCTGCAGGGAACAGGGCGGCTGAGGGAACTGCTGTTCCAAGCCACAGTATTACGAAGACAGCCAACACCACTGAGGACCATCTCTCCCCACTCCTGTGTTTCGTTAGCTCAGCTCCAACCGACTTAACTAGAACAGACAAAGACTCATTAAAATATCATGCTGGACGAGATATAATTCTCAGAATAATGTTAACATCAAACAAGCAATTGGGAGACAGCATTGCTCCAGCCCTGCGAGGGAGGAGGCATTTTGCAAGGTAAGCACTCTTCTCACCAACGGGGTTTGGGAGCCGGAGGAGAGAAAATAATACAGATGGAGAGGCTGTTGCGGTGAGACTAGAAACTCCACGTCGATTAAACCCACCCCTATCTAGCCAGCCCGATTCTCTGAATATTCAGCTTCTCAAAACATAATTAATTTTTAAACCTAAATCCACTAATTACATTTTCTCTAAATAGACCATTCAGCAGCTCATCCATGTAAATCAACCACTGGTCCACTTTTAAGAGAAGCTGCCGAATTCACGCTGGAGTCGGCTGGCATCTGCCATCTTTCCCATAGAGAGGGTCGGTCAGTTGTGACGCATTGTGGGAAATGTCACCTAGACAGAGGCCGTGAGTTTGGTGTAGTGTAAAGATCATGGCCTCGAGTTAGTTATAACTTACAGTCCTAGCTCAGTCACTGTGCTGGGCTCAATAGCATGCCCGAAACATTCATGTCCAGCCAAAACCTCAAAATGTGACCATGTTTAGAAATATGGTTTCTACAAATGTAATTAGGGAAGACAAGGTCATACTGGATTAGGGTGGGCCACTAATCCAGGGTGGGCCAATGACTGGTATTCTAAAGAAGAGAGGCTCAGAGACACACAGAGGGAAGAAGGCCTCATGAAGACAAAGGCAGAGATCAGAGTGAAGCAGCTGTAAGCCAAGGAATGCAAAGGACGGCCGGAGCCGCCAGGAGTTAGGAAGAAACAAGGCAGGATCCTTCCTTGGAGCTTTCAGAGGGAGAACGGCGCTACCAACACCTTGTTTTTGTACGTCCAGCCTCCAGAACTGTGAGAGAATAAATTTCTGTGATTTTAAGCCACCAACTTCATGACAGTTTGTCATAGCAGCCCCAGGAGACTCATACAAACACGAATCAGCTGAGCAAACTTGAACCAGTTATTCTCTTGGAATGTCAGTTTCTTTGTCTAGATCAGAGTTTAGGCCTACAATTTTGGGTAAATTCTATAAGCACTCTATTCTCATGTTAAAATGGGGATAATATTACTGACTTTTTAAAAATAGAATTGCAGTTGACGCGTGCTGGCCTCCTAGCACATCATAAGCATTAGTAGGCATCTCACTAAATATTTGTGATCTATTTTGTACCCTGCATTGATCTGAAAAGAAGTTGAGATGGCTTAACACATTCTTGCCGTAAAGCATGATACATCTGGGCAGAACTTGATGCTAAGCTTTCCAGCATCCAGTGCCAAAGGGGAAACATGACATTTTATGTGACTCACATATCCACAGGATAAATTACCACTATTTTACCCTGGCAATCCTAGGAAAGATATTAATGGGCCAAACTATTCCCTCCCATGGGCAAAAAGTTTTCCTATATATCTTTTCAGTTTTCATTTAACCTCACGTTATTAAATTTCTACTGTGTACAAGGCTGACAGTAGCAGTAATAAGGAAAGACCTAATTTCTGTCTAGAAGAACTTCTTGTCCAGTAGTGGGGTAGGATTTGGAGGGCAGTCACACAAGCCTACAGGAAACTGATGTAAAGCAGAATGGGATCATGTCCCCAGTCCTTTGAAAGTTGAAAGGATAGGTGAATCACTCAATAACTTTCTGAAACAACACAAGCCCAAGTTCTCTCTCACAGCCAGGGAACATGTTTCTAACCAAGCAGTGGCCACTCCAAACCTCATCTCACCTCCTGCCCCCAGCCCGGTGCCCTAACAGGGCAGTCTGGAGGATGAGGGACCTTTTTTTCCTTGAAAACCTACTCCAAGGATTGTCATTTCCAAGAAAACCAAAGTAACGGTGTGCTATGTGCAGGGAATATACTAGTGAGAAAACAGACAAGATCCTCCATCTGATAAGAGATTATACTGTAACAGGGGAGATAGATACCAATTTATCATCACCAAATTGGAGGAGAAAATGTTCTCTGCTAGGAGAATAGGTAAAACAAATGAGTGTGCTAGTTAGAGACATCAGAGAGGTTGTCCTGTATAAGTGATGAGTTGAGATCTGAAGGATAAGTGAAATCTATCTAGGGGAAAAGATAAAGAACATTCCAGACAGAATTGACAGCATGTGCAAAGGGCCTGAGGTGAACAGTGCTTGGCTAGCAGAAAGGACTGAGCAAAGAACAAAGCCAGTGCTCTCGGAAGAGTGAAGAAGTCATGGAGGGAAGATGGGACTGTTGAGTTAGATGACAACGAGACCATGCAAGGACCTCATAAGCCATGTTAAGTTTTGTCTTTTGCCCAAAACAAATGTGAAGCCATTTGAGAGTCTAGAAGTTTGCTATGCAGTGTGGTTCATGAATCAGCAGCATGAACATCACCAGGGGACATGTTAGAAAGGTGTCATCTCAGGCACAGCCCCTACCTCCTCAGGGTTTGCTCTGCAGGTGATCTGTGTGCATGATTTGAGAAGCACTGGCTTAGAACATTTTCAGGTAGTAGACAAATTGCCAGTTGTGGAACGTCAACTCAAAACACTTGTATTATTAAGTGTGTGTGTGTGTGTGTGTGTGTGTGTATGTAAAGAGGGACAATAATAAATCTCATCACAGGATCGTGGTCCAGGGTACCACATATCACTCTCCTTGAGACACTAACTGTTTTCTACTATGTCAGAGCTCCTCTGTGCACTTGGGACAGAGCAAACTAAACTAAGTAGTCACTGCGTGCCCCATGGTGACCACTCTGAGACACTCAAACCCCGTGCCACAGTGAGGCCAGCTCCCACTCCCGACAGATATCTCTAATCAGTGAGTCCGTCCCCCCCACTTTTTTCTCTATTAAACTGCAGAGTTTAGACATAGCCTGAGATTGTCCACACAGTCCTCCCATGCATACCAGTTGATCTGAATTAACACACAAGATTAAATCAATTTGCCACCCACCGCCCCAGTTACTTTGGACAAAGCATGGAAACAAATATCAGCAACAATTGAAATTTCTGAACCTTCAAATGTGTTTGTTCAGGACCTTTCTTGCTTACAAGCGTCATTTCTGAGACAAGCTCTCCAGGATAGAGGCAGCATCACACCCTGTTAGAGGTCGGCCGTGGAAGGCTGGGATAGTCACACAACAGGCTCCCCAGCTAGAAGAGGAGGAGTAGATTCCAGCTCTGGGAGCTCATCCCTCACAGCAGCACTGATGGCTGAGGAAGCAACATCTTTGGGCCATTTAATGATTGCGGTCCATGCTAAACAACTCAGCACTGTCTCACGCGTACAGAGGAGCTCTGATGTGGTAGAAAATGCAGTTATTGCTCTCAAGCAGTGCTTCCTCCTAGGGGAAGAAATTATTTGTTCTTTTTGAACCTCTAGAACTGCCTCTGGGTCTACAAAGAAGGATGACTGGAAGCTGTTCAGAAAGACAACTCAACCTTCCTCCCACTGGGCAACTTCAGTTACCACAAGCTTAGAGATACAGAAGCTGTCAGACACCACGAAATGAATCCTTGATCTCCGAACCAAGCAAGATTCCCAGCAGCATGAGTAGCCAGCTTCATTTGCCCTCAAATTGTTTATAAAGGACAGACAAATCTTTCCCCCAACACATGCATAGAGGTGAACGATGAAACTGGATTTGCCACCAACTGTGCCAAACCCAATACTTGGTCAGTTCTTTCAAGCATAAGCATTTTTCTGGACACTCAACTACACGAGTGTAATCAAATGAAATTGATTATGTTTCTGAATGAATCGACTGCATTATTTGGGGGTTAAGTGAACTTGGCCTAAGTCAGCTTTTAGGTTGTATCATTGAGTAGATTCAAAAGGACCAATGAGTACATTTAACCATATTGAAGTGTCCTTTGAGTTCTAGTGGTGGGAGGAATAAGCAAGAAACTCAGGACATGGCTCTATCCTCAAAATCATCGCCACATAATTAAGTGACATTTTATTTATCAATATGACATCAACAGAGGCGATTATATGGTGGACTCTAATAACCAGAGAAAGTGAACAACATCAGACAGCCAAACAGAAGATTTTGGGGAAAGAGCCAAAAATATCAATGCGGGCTGCAGGCTCAGAGGAAGAGGGCAAACTTGGGATATGTGCTGAGAGTTAACAAGGAAAAAAAGGTTGAACTGTTAAGTCATCCAGCAGAGATATACGTAGCCTTACTGAGCATGCTCGGAAGATCTTAGCGCACGCTGTCCCCCTCACGCTGGAGCACTCTTCCCAGGGAGGGTCAGGAATGGGCCCGGCTGGCAAATCCTGTAAGAAAGTTCATTCAAACAGGTAAAGATGTCTTCTTTCCTGACATCACAAGCCCCAAGTCACTTCTCTGCAATGTTCAGAAAGATTTATTCTGGAACACAAAAAGGTAGCAACTAATTCCAGCTCTCATATCTGAGTACTATAATTTCTATAACTCCCCTGGGAGTTATTCCACCGCAGTTTTGTTTTATTACTGTGTTCAGTTTTATGCTCGGCATGGAAACCTAAGACTTTGTGCCACCAAATTCCATGACACTGATTCAGTATTTTTTATACTTTGGCTAACCCTCTGGGAAAAGTACTATTCAGATCTATTCCTATTTGAGAGAGCTATGATTTGCTAATCAACACAAAGCCCATTGCTGAACAAAAGGCATGTGTTTGAGTGTGCTTATTATGCACGCTTGGCATAAGCGTGAGGCTCTCTGTACAATAGGGAAAGTGTTAGTTCATTCAGAAAGTCAGAGCAGTTGTTGATTTCAAAAGGTGAGAACAGGCCGGG
>NW_012147975.1:891153-893254 GCF_000956105.1 Propithecus coquereli
CTGGCGGCTTCCAGTTTTTGTCGATTATGAACATAGCTGCCATAAACATTCACTTGCAAGTTTTTCTGTGGACACACATTTTTAAATAAGTTGGGTAAATACTAGCAATGTGCTTGCTGGATTATATGGTAAGACTGTTGAGCTCTGGAAAAAAACTAATGAACTGCCTTACAGTGTGACATTATTTATTCCCCCCAGCAATGAATGAGAGCTCTTGCTGCTTTGCTTCCTTACCAACGTTTGGTATCATCATTTTTTTATCTTGGTTGTTTGTTGTTTTTATTTTTTATTTTGGGGGAAATTTTAGAAATTTTAATAGGTATGGGGTAGTGTCTCATGGTTGGTTTAATTTGAAGTTTCTCAGTGACAAACAGTGTGGAGAATTTTTCCACATTGATTATTTTCCATCTGTATATCTTCTTTGATGATGTGTCTATTTAGATCTTTTGCCCATTTTTAAATTGGGTGGCTTGTTTTCTTACTGTTGAGCTTTAAGGGTATTCGAATTTTAGATAAAAGTCTTGTACCAGATATATGCTTTGTAAATGTTTTCTCTCAGTCTATGGCTGTCTTTCCATGCTTTTTCATAGCATCTTTCACAGTACTCCATGGCATACATACACCACATTTTGTTAATCCACTCATGAATTGATGGGCACTGGGGTTGATTCCAGATCTTTATAATTGTCAATTGTGCCAAGATTAACATTTGAGTGCAGGTGTCTTGGCTGTAATTCTGTGTATTCGCCCATGTCTCCAGATTTGGGGGTGGTGATTCACCCCTATAACTTCAATTCTTTGGTGAGTCTAAGAAAAGTTGTTGATTTTTAGCTTGGTCAGCTTTTTGTTGTTGTTCTAAGGATGGGAGTGATGACTTCCAGGCTCTTTATGTGTTGGAGCTGAAACATGAAGAACTTAGGGAAATGAGGCAAGGAAGAAAATCACAAGTGAGATGTTTATGCAGAATTTTGATTTTCAGACTCAAAAAGAATTTTCTTTTCTCTCATGAAATGAGGGCGGCTGTGAACATACAACATGGATGTTGATGTTAAGCCACAAAGATGGTTAGACATTCATTTACCAATTTGCAGTAACTAAAGAGAGAAGGCAGACTTTGTTGGCTTAGGACTGGCATGGAAGGAAAGAGAGAATCGCTCATGGTCTCTGTGTCATGTTATGTACGGGTGCTCCAGCAGATGGCCCAGAGCTGGAAAACATACTGTTCCCATTTGTTTTTCTTATTTCTTTCATTTATTAAGCCAAAATTTGATTCACTAATTGTTGATGTTTATAGCATTTGCTTTAATTTTCTCTCCATTCAGATAGATATGTTTTCTGAGTCTTTGAGAATTAGCTGCAGACATCTAAATACTTCTGTGTGTAGCTCCTAAGAATAGGACATTCTGCTGTATAACAACAATATAATTTTCACACTAAAAAAATTCAGTATGGATTCAATATGATTATCTAATATCTAATTAATTAACTTCATCCGTCCTCAATTGTCCCCAAAAGACTGATTGTTTTGATCCCTTATGCAATCAAGGATCATGAATTGCTTTTAATTGGCACGTGTCTTTAATATTCTTTCAAATAGTTGTCTAATTTTTTTGTATGTGGAGGAGTATCTTTTATGACATTAACATCTTTTGAGAATCCAGATCATTTTTCTTTTCAGAGTGTCCCAAGGTTTGGATTGTTTTCCAAGGATTTGATCTTGATTAAACATTTCAGGAAGGAATACTACGTGGGTTATATTGTATCCCTTTAAGGAGTCATTTCAGGGGACACAGGCTGTGTTCCCTCAGCTGCTCCCTCTATTGGTAACATTAAATTTGATCTCTTATTTAAGGGAATGTCCACCAGTTTTTCCATTATAAAGTAATCTTTTCAAATTTATAATTAATAGCTAATTGATGGAGAGACTTTTCGAGATGTTGTAAATATCCTGTTCCCCAATATTTTTTTCTCTCAGTAGTTTAAATATCATAGATATATTCTGCCTGAAGCAACTACTTTCTGACTATAGAATGGGGGTGTTTTTTCTATCATTTATTTTACATTTATCATTTGGCATTCTTCTGTAAAATAGAGATTCACA
>NW_012147975.1:893468-896104 GCF_000956105.1 Propithecus coquereli
GTGAGCTAGGCTGACGCCACGGCACTCACTCTAGCCAGGGCAACACAGTGAGACTCTGTCTCAAAAAAAAAAAAAAAAAGTGAGAACATCTGGATGAAGCATGGAATTTAAATGAATTGTTTGAAATTTCATCAATGGGGTAGGTTTAATGAGCGTAGGAGGATGCATAAAGGAGATAATTACATTTAGCTCACTTTCTTAAAATGGAGATCTAAAACCACAGAAACATGATATATATTTTAAGCAGTAGATACAAGAAAGTACAATCCAAAAAAATGATATTATGCTCAATTCTGGTCAGAATATAACAGGGAAAACATATTTAGATCTGGGCCCCTTATTTTAACAAACATAAATATTCATAGGAACATGGTCAGAGTGGCGAAGTATTCAGAAACTGTACCGTGCTGGGAATGGCAGAGGATATTTACCTAATTTTAATCCTGGGAGGAAGACATCGGAAAAGCGTCTTTGAATAACTGAAGAACTACTCCGCAGATGCAGTTCATTCTGTGTTGCTCTGGGAGGGCAGAAGCCTAAAGAAGTGAGCACAATCATAGAAGCTTCAAACTACTAGAACTGCCCGGTGATGGAATCAGGGTGGCAGAAGCAGAACCAGACGGGACGAAAAAGAAAAAGGGAAATAAATAGGTCACAGAGGGAGGAACTGAGTGAGGAATATTGAGTATCACATACTTGACCCAAATCTCTACATAAAATAAATCAGAACCAGGGGAACTTTTGTTTTTTTTAAGAGACTGTATTTTTTAGAACAGTTATAGATGTGGCGAAAAATTGAGAAGATAGTACCCAGAGCTCCCATACGCCCACACCCAGTTCCCTTATCATTGACCACTTATGTTACTGTGATATATGTGTCACAATTAATGAGCTGACACTGATACAATATTATTAACTAACTAAAAGTCCACACGGTGTTCAGATTGCCTTGATTTTACCTAACGCCTTTTTCTGTGTCAGAATCCCACCCAGGATACCACATTGCATTAAGATGTCCTGTCTCCTTAGGCTCCTCTTGGCTATGAAAGTTTCTCATGTCTTCCTTGTTTTTGATGGTCTTGACGGTTTTGAGGAGTGCCGGTCAAATACTTTGTAGGATGCCCTTCAAATGGAATTTATCTGACATTTTTCCTCATAGTTAGACTGAGATTGTGGGTTTTGGGGGAGGAAGACCACAGAGATAAAGTGCCATTTTCAGCACATCCTAGCAACATGGTTGATCATGGTTGATACTGAGCTTGATCACGTGGCTGAGGGCGCCTTTGTCAGGTGTCCTTGCTGTAAAGCTACTCCTCCCTCCATTCCTTTCCACGCTGTACTCTTTGAAAGGAAGTCTACAGTTAAGAAGTGGGGGTTTGTGCTCCCCTCTCCCTGAAAGTGGAGTATCTACACAATTTATTTGGAATTCTTTTGCAAGGAAAATTTGTCTCTTCTCCATCTATTATGTATTCATTTATTTAATCATTATCAATTTGGACACGTGGATATTTATGTCATACTTTGGGTTATAATCCAGTACTACTATATTTGATCGTCCAAATTCTTCCAGCTTTGGCCATTGGGAGCTCTTTCAGTTGGCCTCTCTGTCCCTCTGTCCCTCTGACATAACCTCATCAATGCAGGTTTCTTTTTCTTTTCTTTTTTTTAAAATCCTTAAGCACTTCCTTACTTTCTGATATTTCAAGATGCTCTAGGCTCATCTTGTATATTATCTGCCCCAATACTAGACCCAGCCATTTCTCCAAGGAGCCCTGGTTTTTATGTTAATGGACTGAGATCTGGGTGCCAGGTGTGTTCACTGAGACTGGAGTGTTGTTGTTTCTAAACCCTTTCAGCCGACAGAACTAGGACATACATGTATGTATACTAAACCAGGTATACACATTTATCCATAACCATTTCTATATGTAACCATCTGTATCTTTATTAAGCTAAATATGAATTCATGCTAATGTCTCCAACTTGAATCCATTGTGACTACATGGATCATTCTAGCCTCCTCCCCTTGTGCATCTGTCCTCCCATTTGAACATTAAAAAGCCTGGCTCCCGCACTGTCCTTCATTTATTTAATTGTTTGATTCCAGTATACATGGATAGCAGTATCTGAATTATCAGTCTGTTCCCCATGGGAAGCAACTTTGTCAGCTAGAGTACAGTGCTTATGTCAGCACCTTCCCTTCCACCCCCTTCAGTGAGGTAGTTTCCTATATTTGTAACACAGAGTCGCTAATTACAGTCCTAACTCCTTCCTGGGATCCCCTGACCTCCTCCTAATTATTTTTTTATTTGCCTACATCAGGGTTCACTCTGAGTTGTAAAATTCTGTGGACTTTGAAAATAATGCCATGTACCTACCATCATACTATCATACAGAATAGTTGCATCGCCCTGGAGATCACCTGTGCTTCACCTATTCAACCCACTACCCCTGAGACTCAGGCCAACACTGGTTAGCTTACCATCTCTCCAGTTTTGCTTTTTTCGGAGTGTCTCATAAGAGGAATCATGCAGTCTGTAGTCTTTACAGACTGACTTCTTTTACTTGGCAATAGGCACTTAAAGTTCATCCATACTTTTTTATGGCTTGATAGTTTATCTCTTTTTATTATAAAT
>NW_012147975.1:900899-903911 GCF_000956105.1 Propithecus coquereli
TTCCACGGAGGGGTGTAGGGGGAGGAGGCAGAGCTCTGCAGCCCAGTACTGGTCCATGGCCTGGGGGTTGGGGACTGCAGTTCTAGGTTATTAATTAGATGCTCTAGTTTGGTTTGTTTGACCCCTGCAAATCTAATGTTGAAATTTTATGCCCAGTGTTAGAGGTGGGCTTAACAAGAGGTGTGTTTGAGTCATTGGGATAGATCCTTCATGAACGGATTAATGCCCTCTCTGGGAGAAGGAGACAAGTGAGTTCTCACTCTTTTAGTTTCCACAAAAGCTGGTTGTTGAAAAGAGAAAGGCACCTCTCTTTCTTGCTGGCTTCCTCCTTGCCATGTGCTCTCTGCACACTCTACCTGCCCTTCACCTTCCACCAGGAGTTGAAGCAGCCTGAAGCCCACACCAGAAGCAGTTGCCAGTGCCATGCTTCTTGTACAGCCTGCAGAACCATGACTCAAATAAACCTCTTCTCTTTATAAATCACCAAACCTTTATATTCCTTTATGTAAGGAATATATAAGGTCTCTTTATGGACTAAGATAAAATTGGTACTGAGGGGTGGGGCAGCTGAAAAGTGAAAGCAGCTTTGGAACTGGGCAACAGGAAGAGGCTGGAAGAGTTTGGAGCACTCAGCAGAAGACGAGGGGAAAGTTTGGAACTTCTTATGGTTTGGTTAGGTGGTGGTGACCAAAATGCTGATCGAAATATAGGCGGCAAAGGCCATGCGGAAAAGGTCTCAGATAAAGACGAGGAGCTTACTGGGAACCGAAGCAGAGGTCACCCATACTACGCCTTAGCAAAGAACTTGGCTGTGTTGTGTCCGTGCCACAGGGCTCTATCAAAGGCTGAACTTAAGAGTGATGACTTAGGGTGTCTGGGGGAGGAAATTTATAAGCAGCAAAGCCTTCAAGAAGTGGTGAAGCTGCTTTTAATAGCTTACAATCAGAAATGGCAGCAAAAGAATGACCTAAAGGTAGAATTTATAATTAAAAAGGAAGCAGAGCATAAAAATTTGAAAAATAAAAATTCACAGCTTGGCCATGTGTTAGAGAAGGAAAGAGCATTTTCAGGAGGTGAATCCAAGGGAGCTGCGAGGAACCACTTGCTGAAGAGATTAGCATGGCTAAAAGGGAGCCGGGTGCCAAGAGAACAGTGGGGGAAAGGCCCTGAGGCATTTCAGAAATCTCTGAGGTTGCCCCTCCCATCATGGGCTGTCCTGGGAGGACAGAACAGTCCGGGGGGAGGCCTGGGGCAATGCTGCCCCGTACCACCTTGGGATGCTGCTCCCAGCATCTCAGCTGCCCTGGCTCCACCTGCGTCTCAAACAGCCCCAGGTCCTGATCAGGCTGCCACTCTGAAGGGTGCAAGCCATAAGCCTTAGGCTTTCACAAGGTGTTAAGTCTGCAGGAGCCTAGAAGGCAAGAGTGCTAGAGGTCTGGCAGCTTCCACGTAGATTTCAGAGGATGCAACAGAAACCCTGGGTGCTCGGGCAAAAGTCTGCCATAGGAAGTACCCGTGAGGGCAGGGCCTAGTTGAGCCATGGGAGCAGGGCCACCCTCAAAACCCCAGAGTTAAAGAGCCAGTGATAATGTAAAACCTCAGCCTGGAAAAGCCTGTGGCATTTATTAATAACTCCAACCCATGGCCCAGCAAAGCCATCGGGGTGGGGCTGCCTGAGGCCTCAGGAGCTCACCCCTTGCTCCCGTGTGTCCAGGATGACATGGAGTCAGGGGAGATTATTTTGGAAGTTTAAGGTTTAATGCCTGCCCGACTGTGTTTTGACTTGTATGAGGCCTGTGAATGTTTACTCAGTCATGCCTTGGGGTGAAATTTCCTAGCTCTTTCAGTCTCCTGCTCCCACACATGTAATGTTCCTCATCATCACACCCCCACCAGAGTGGTTCATTTGTTAAAATCGGTAAACCTACATTGACCCATCATAATCGCCCAAAGGCATAGTTTGCATTGGGGTTCACGCCTGGTGTTTGGGTGTTTCACCTTCTAAGGGTTTAGACAAAAGTACGTGACATGTATCCACCATTGTAGTATTACATGGAGTATTTGCACTGCTCTAAAAATTTCCCATGCTCTGCCTGTTCATCCCTTCCACCTTCAATCCCTGGCCTCCACTGATCTTTTCATTGTTTTCATAGTTTTGCCTTTTCCAGAATGTCATAAAGTATGTAACCTTTTCAGATCGGCTTCTCTCACTTAGTGATGTGCATTTAAGATTCCTCCATGTCGTTTCGTGGCTTGACAGCTCATTTTTTTTAAGCGCTGAATAATATTCCATTGTCTGGATGTACCATAGTTTATTCACTCATTCCCCTATTGAAAGATGTCTAAGTTCTTTCCAATTCTAAATAAAGCTGCTATAAACATCCATTTGCAGGCTTTTGTGTGGACATACGTTTTCAGCTCCTTTGGGAAAATACCAAAGAGGGTTTTTTTTTGTTTTGTTTTGTTTTTTTACAT
This sequence comes from Propithecus coquereli, assembly GCF_000956105.1. NCBI lineage: Eukaryota > Metazoa > Chordata > Mammalia > Primates > Indriidae > Propithecus > Propithecus coquereli. The sequence goes on from NW_012147975.1 coordinate 903,375, forward strand.
AAGAGGTAAAATACTATACATAATTCTTTGTACCATGCTTTTTTTCACTTAAAGACACATACCCTGGAAATCACTCCAGATCAGCTCATATATATCAACCTCATTTATTTCTACAAATGCTTATCACTTCATTCTGTGAATGTGCCCCAGTGTTGTATGAATAGGCATTTAGTTCATTCCAGTATTTTGCTATAACAAATAAGGCCTTGATGAATAATGTCCCTTACATGGGTGTTTGTCTGGTTTTGGTATTATTGAGGATCAATCTTAAGGGTAAGTTCCTGGAAGTGAGATTGCAAAATCAAAGGGTTTCCGAGCTTTTTTTTTTTCCCCTTACTTGAATGCTTAGACTCAATTTTGAAAGCAGAGGGGTTTTGTTGGTAAGGGTTGTTTTGTTTTGCTTTTTTGTTTTGTTTTGTTTTTTGAGACAAAGTCTCACTGTGTTGCCTGGGCTAGAGTGAGTGCCGTGGCATCAGCCTAGCTCACAGCAACCTCACACTCCTGGGCTCAAGCAATCCTTCTGCCTCAGGCTCCTGA
>NW_012147975.1:903961-906134 GCF_000956105.1 Propithecus coquereli
GGCATGAGGAAAAGGAAAGAGAAGTTTTTTAATTTGCTGACAAATGAGGAGGGCAGCAGAGTAGTGTCTCAAAAGACCACCACCCTGCCTTTAAGCAGAAAAACAGGGCTTTTTAAAGGGGCGTTTCTGGCGGTTGAGCGAGGGTGTCACATGTCATGGTTTCAGGCTGTTGGTGTTTAACTATAATTGGTGGCTTCAGTCGACCTTATCTCGGGTGATGATGATCTTGTGACCCCTGTCTGGACAATTCTGTGGAGCTATGGCCTGTGGTTTAAGATAATAGGAAACAAACAGCAAAGAATGTCTATCTGCCCCTGTGATTACTGGCCTCGGGAAGGAATGCAGATTTTAACTCTCAGAAAGGGGGAGGAGGGTTAAAAAGACATTTCATGGCCCTTTTTCAGACTTTTACCTGTGTTATGATGTTCTATAAGTATAGTGAGAACTCTGGTTCTCAGCATCAATATAGTTACCATCATTCAAATCTACAATACACATATTAGTAGTCTCAGAGTTGCTACAACAATACCACTACCAAAACAAATCTCCTAAACAGAGTTCAAGATTTCCTTGCCGTTCTTTTTGTCTTTAAATAAATCCCAGCATGGGTATCTGGAGTGATGGATTCAAGAGTTACTGGAACAAAGCTTGTTTTTTCTTTTGTGTGGTTTTGATAACTATTTGATATTAACATAGGATTATTAGTCTATGTTTAAATTTAATTTTACCTTTCTCCTATATTTGTGAATTTATTTTGATTGTTTCAAATATATAAAACATTAGCATGGAATCAAAGGCAAAACTATAAAAAAGGATACTCAGAGAGGCTCCAATTTCTTCCCTAGCTCCTGTACCCTATTCCTACCCATCTCATAGGTCAGTGGTCCCCAACCTTTTTGGCACCAGGGACCAGTTTCATGGAAGATAATTTTTCCATGGATGGGGAGGGGCGGGGGCAGGCAGAGCTCAGGCGGTGATGCGAGCGACAGGGAGCAGCTGCAAGTGCAGAGGAAGCTTCGCTCACTTGCTCACCACTCACCTCCTGCTATGTGGCCCGGTCCCTAAGTTTCATGGAAGACAGTTTTTCCACGGAGGGGCATAGGGGGAGGAGGCAGAGCTCTGCAGCCCAGTACTGGTCCATGGCCTGGGGGTTGGGGACTGCAGTTCTAGGTTATTAATTAGATGCTCTAGTTTGGTTTGTTTGACCCCTGCAAATCTAATGTTGAAATTTTATGCCCAGTGTTAGAGGTGGGCTTAACAAGAGGTGTGTTTGAGTCATTGGGATAGATCCTTCATGAACGGATTAATGCCCTCTCTGGGAGAAGGAGACAAGTGAGTTCTCACTCTTTTAGTTTCCACAAAAGCTGGTTGTTGAAAAGAGAAAGGCACCTCTCTTTCTTGCTGGCTTCCTCCTTGCCATGTGCTCTCTGCACACTCTACCTGCCCTTCACCTTCCACCAGGAGTTGAAGCAGCCTGAAGCCCACACCAGAAGCAGTTGCCAGTGCCATGCTTCTTGTACAGCCTGCAGAACCATGACTCAAATAAACCTCTTCTCTTTATAAATCACCAAACCTTTATATTCCTTTATGTAAGGAATATATAAGGTCTCTTTATGGACTAAGATAAAATTGGTACTGAGGGGTGGGGCAGCTGAAAAGTGAAAGCAGCTTTGGAACTGGGCAACAGGAAGAGGCTGGAAGAGTTTGGAGCACTCAGCAGAAGACGAGGGGAAAGTTTGGAACTTCTTATGGTTTGGTTAGGTGGTGGTGACCAAAATGCTGATCGAAATATAGGCGGCAAAGGCCATGCGGAAAAGGTCTCAGATAAAGACGAGGAGCTTACTGGGAACCGAAGCAGAGGTCACCCATACTACGCCTTAGCAAAGAACTTGGCTGTGTTGTGTCCGTGCCACAGGGCTCTATCAAAGGCTGAACTTAAGAGTGATGACTTAGGGTGTCTGGGGGAGGAAATTTATAAGCAGCAAAGCCTTCAAGAAGTGGTGAAGCTGCTTTTAATAGCTTACAATCAGAAATGGCAGCAAAAGAATGACCTAAAGGTAGAATTTATAATTAAAAAGGAAGCAGAGCATAAAAATTTGAAAAATAAAAATTCACAGCTTGGCCATGTGTTAGAGAAGGAAAGAGCATTTTCAGGAGGTGAATCCAAGGGAGC
>NW_012147975.1:908424-956660 GCF_000956105.1 Propithecus coquereli
CTTTGTTTTGCTTTTGTATTGTGTAAGGGTGGTGAGGGGAGAAATGTAGGAATATCTTGGTTATGCAAAACTGTCAAGGCTATGGCAATGGGGAGCTGAACTCTTAAGTGCAATAATCTAGAAGTTGACCTTATCTATATGTAGAACTGTATCAAGAGCCAGGGCCTGAAACTGGAAGTAACAAGGAAACTATATTTATTCTCATTCTGGACCTCAAACAATAAAATCCCCAAAGAGCTGGAGAACAGCAGGGCTGCCGCATTGCCAACTCCATGAGGAACTATTTGTACAGAATAATATTTTAATAGTGTCCCCGAGGAGTTATAAAATGTGACAGCTTTGGGAATTTGGACTCTGGAGGGGAAAGGCCTGTTGGGATCCCTGATATTTGGGCACCGCAGGGAAGGGTCCCACTGAGGACAAGAGGAGGCAGGAACATCTGGACAGCAGCGACAACAAAAATTTGTTTCCAAGCAATCAGATGGATTCAACATGATTCAGCTTACATTTATTGGGCACACACCTGGGAAACAGGGAAACCAAACAATCAGTACCTGCTGTGTGCCGTCATTACTTCAGTTCGTGTTAACAAGCTTGTGAATTAGGTAATATCAATATCCCCATTATAAAGACGGGCAAACTGAGATTCTGGGTGTTTCGTGTATGTCAGATCGACCAATTTGTAAAGCGCAGTTCAGCAACCTCCCAGCAATATAACCCTGGGTAACTTAGTTACCCTGAGACCCCAGTCTTCTCAACTGCAATGAGGGAGATGATTGGAACATGGGCAACACAGTCAAGAGCAGCCTCAGTAACAGTGTTAGCATGTCCTGGGAACTTTCTAGAAATACGTCTTCTCTGGCTCAACCTCAGAACCAGAACCTGGCAGGGTGGAGGACAGGGTGATCAGGACCCAGAAATTTATGCTTTAATGAGCCCCCCAGGTGATTCTGAAGCAGGCCAGCTATGGGGGACCGGTGGTGTGGAGGTTAGGACTGCATTCTGGAGTTTGACTGCACGGGCTGGAATGCTGGCCTTGCTCCCCTGGACACTTTTTAGCCGTGTGACTTGTTACCTACTCTCTGGTTGCTTAATCCATCTGCATCTAAGTTCAGCTCATCTGTAAATGGGAATAATAACTGTACATACTGCACTGAGGTTGTTATGAGGATTAAGTTATAAACGTGCATAAAGCACAACAGTGCCTGGCACATACCGAGTCTTGTAGTGAGTGCTTCATAGCTGTTTGTTAAACAGAGTAAATAAAAATAAGCCTTGTTGGGGAATTTAGGTAATGTGTGTAAATTGTGCTTGGCTCAACAAATGTTATCAATATTGTCATTAGTAGCCACAATGTCCTAATAACTTGTTCTAAAGTCCCGGAACCACTAAGGGACAGCACCGGGGCTGGAATGAGCTCCGGTCACCTTCACTGTACATCACGGTGCGTCCCACACGGACACAGTCTCTGCCTGCAAGGGGCAGTAAACATACACAGACCACACTAAGCAGGTGGGCGTCAGGGCAGACACAAACCCGGGAGCCTTGGGCAGTTGCAAGCAGAGCTGCAAGAAACTCGACGTCAGCCTCGGAGGGAGGACATCAGTATGGGGGAAACGGTGGAGGGAGGAGGCTGATCGCCTGCTGGGTCAGAATTGAAAGGGACACACCATTTCAGCTGGAAACCTTTAAAACATCATTATTTCAAAATTGCCGAGCAAATTCAATGGCTGGTATTGCTGTGCTAATGTGTTAATAATAATTCTGCAGTTAGAGACAAGCCTGGGCTGTTAGCATTCAAGGCCACTTAAATTTTAAAGAGTCATTTTGTGGAAAGTTTTAATTAGCTCTGGATTGTAACTAACATTCTCTTTAAAACTGTTGTGGGCGTTTGATGAGGTCTGGGTTCCAGTGGATGGAAATGAGAGCCAGATTTTACTCATCGCTCTGCCGTTGGGTCCAAGGCAGGCCATATTTCTGGGCCTCAGCATGAGCTCTGGGCAGCCAGGCATGTGTCCACCGGAGCATTTAGGCCTCTGTGTCCTTCAGTCCTCTGTGCAAAAGGAGAAAGGCAGTCCAGCCCTTCAAGGGGGAAGGTTTGTCTGATTCCCAGCTGCAGCCCCTGCTTCTCTCCTGCGCAGCTCACACCCCTCGTCCTGAAGCACAGATGTGCTGCCCGGCCCTCAGGGCAGCCTTCTGAGGACGACTGCAGACTCCAGCTTCATGCTGCTCCCTCCCACCTCCCTTCTCCAATTCTACCTGGACAGGTAGGCCCGGGTGTTCACCCTTCTCCTTTGCAGCATGGGGCAGCGGGACCAATATATTAATAGGATTCTGGTGGATCTAGGTTTGAAAACTGGCTTTGCTACATATAAGCTGTGTTCCTTAGGCCCATTAATCTCTCAGACTCAGTTTTTTCGTCTTTGATGGGGACAGAACACCTAACAGTGTCATCGTGATGGCTGGAGATAATCCAGTGGCTGGCACGTAGTGAGTATTCGAGGAGCGATTATTGCCTTCACCAATCACTTCCAACCACTCTGACTTTTAGCCTGTTCTGCCTGTGTGTGTCTTTAATTATTTGATGGTGTCCTCCCTTTAACCCCTGAGGGCAAGGACCTGGCCGATTTCTTTGAATTCTCTCTTACTGGTCCCCGCACCTAGTTCCCCAAATGCCAATCAAACCTCCCTGTTGACTTGCAGACCTGTGCGCAGGCCGTGACGCCCTTGCTGATGGTGGCACTGGGGGGATCGCGAGGCACCCAGGCTCACGGTGGAGGAGTATAAAATGGCTCAAATGGTGTAACAGAGAAACAGTCAACTGCATTCGAGATCTGGGACTTTACAATCCGTGCCGACCCTGACAGTGGAGGAAGCCCAGGCGTGAGGAATGATTTGTGCAGTTTCTGCAGCCGTCTGTGCTGTTTGAGGATCAGGGGCCTGGCAGGAAGTTGGGGGAGGCAGAGGGAGTGAAGTGAATCTCACCGCACCTGTGATTGGGCAGGAGGGAGCAGACAGCCGGGCAAAGCAGTGAGTAAACGGGAGATCAGCCAGGAGGGAGCGCTGTGGCCTCAGACGGCTGCCCTGAGAGGGATCCCGGGCTTTGGCCAACAGAGCAGAAAGCCGGGAAAACCCGGATGGGGCACCAAAGCTCACCCTGCAGGCATCTCGGAAGGAACTTGCCGGGCAGTGTGTGCGGTAACCACTCTCTGTCTCCCCGCAGTGGACCACCTCCCCCTTCGTGACTGCCTGCCTCTTCCTGGCCATGTGCCTGTTTTAAATGCACTCTTCTTTCCTCCTGGGCTGTGAGTATCTTGGGACCGAGAGCTCTGATTTTGTAGGTTTTGAATTTTGGGTCCCTTCCCTGTGCCTGGACCATAATGGGGAAACTAGGTGGAAATATAAAATGAATGTGGTCTTTGGAATTATCCAGACCTGAGTTCAGGCTCAAGCATCTATCTGCCTGCCTAGTTATGCTGGAAAACTCCCTTTGCATTTTTGCTCAGTTTCTTATCTGTGAAATAGGCAAAGTGAGACATCTCTCAGCTGTGAGATTTCTCTATGAAGGCACGTGCAGCCTGTTCCCTGGTCAGGAATGGTAATTATTTGGTGCTCAATCACATCGGTGGCCCTCGTAAGGTGTAGTGAATTGTTCAAGGGGTGACACACTGACCCCAAGTGACTAAAGCTCTTCTTTTTTGCAGCTAATTTCCCAGACATCTTTAACTGATTCAATCAGTTCTCATTCACCAGTGGATAAATTGTCCTCATCATAGGCTTAACCATGCAGCTAATATGGTTTTGAGAGAGATTAACAGCCCTAATTGAGGCTAAATAAATGCGATAAATCCAGAAGTCTATAAGACCAACCAGTCCCAGAATGACCAGTGGCAATGTGCAGTTACCTAATTTATTTAGCAATATTTCAACAAATACATATCGTGCGTCTACTTTGTGTATGTGAGAGCTAAGACGATATCCTTTGTCAAAGTTGGATCCTAAGGGAATACAAACTCACCCATAGTCAGCTTGAGTAGAAGATAACTAGGAAGGATTACCACCATGGGTCAGAGTTAGAGCAGGACATTTAAGGCAAGCCAGGGACAGAGCCAAGCTGAGAAAGGGACCAAAAGCCATGGCCAGGAAGCCACAGGGAGTCAACAAGATACAAACCAGGAGGTCCAGAGGGAGCTGTCAGCTAACAGAGACGGAGAATAGAGCAGGAAGGGGAGGAACAGGGATCCAAGCGTGATCAGGCGGAGACCAACACCTGTGTGTGGCGGGGGTGAGGGCGGAGATCAGAAATGGGAAGGGTGAATGCACCAGCTGCTTTTACAGCCTGGCTGCACTCACGCGTGTGCAGGTGGAATAACATGATTTACAGGGTCCAGACAGACACAGATTTGTTAGAATCAACACAAAATGCTACATTCTTGAGTCAAATATGACCTGTTGGCTTTGCAGCTGTCAGCCTACCTGTCCTTCCCACTGAGAGTAGGGAGCTGCGCAGATAAACAAACATGTGTCTCTTTTCCGTAATTTTAACTGTGGTCTCAACCCCGAGCCCACGCTGTCTAAACGTACTGCACAGTGTGTTTTCTGAGCAGGGGCATGTCACAGACTCGCTCTGCTTGCCGAAGTCAGGTTTCCTGACACTGGCTGTGTGTCTTTTCCAATTCACACGAAAGCACTGTTTAGGTTAGTGGACGTCTCAACTTATTGTCCAATTCAAATTGGGCTTATCACTTTTTTCCTAATAAAAATATTTATCAATTTTCACCCAAATCATGACACCTCTGTCCCCTCTGGCAACTATGGCTAAAAACAGAGATGGAGCTTGAGATTGTTGATTTTATGTGTCAGCTTGACTGGGCTAAGCGATGCCCAGATAGCTAGTAAAGCATTATCTCCAAGTATGTCTGTGAGGGCGTTTCCGAGGGGTTAGCATTTGAATCAACAGACCCAGTCAAGATCTGCCCTCAGGGTGTGACCAGGCATCATCCCATGCACTGAGGGCTGGGATAGAACAGAAAGGGAGAGGGAGGCCAAATTCTCTCTCTCTCTGCTTGAACTGAGCTATCCATCTGCTCCTGTTCTTGGACAGCGGCACTCCTGGTTCTCAGGCCTCTGGACACAGACAGGACTTACACCATTGGCTCCCCTGGTTCTCAGGCCTTTGAACTTGGACTGGAACTATATCACTGGCTTTCCTGGGCCTCCAGCTTGCAGACAGCAGATCATGGGACTTCTCAGCCTCTATAATTGCATGAGTTAAATCTCTCATAAATCTTTCTATGTCTCTATATAGATCTTACTGCTTCCGTTTCTCTGGAGAACTCTGACTACTATAGGGCAGGAGACTCTGTATCTTCCGTGGGTACTTTTAAACAAGCCTTGATCATCAGTCTCCACCCTCATGCAAACATAGCTCAGGCAAGGAGTGTGAATCTCCAATGCATTTTTTTCTTCTTTTTGTGATCAGTTACTGTTCTCCTGTATCAGCCCTGGGGTGGTTTTGCTTCACAGGCCAGCTAACAGTCTATTTCACCTGTCTAAGATCTGCACATCTCAGGTTCTTAGTCCTGCCCAGAGGGATGTTGTGATCCCAAATTGTTCTGTCTTTAGTTCCAGAAACTAAGATTCTGGATGAGTTTTCAGTTTAGGGAGGTCTCAATAAAAATTGTGTGGGAAAGTAAAAGTATTGTCCAATGGTGTGTCTTAGAACCCAACTGGCTCCTAAATAAGCCCTACATTTCTTTTGATGTTTGAATTGGTTATATTTAGTTGGGAACGTTGTTCATCAGGAATCATATCCCACTATGAAATTCCAGTTGCACGCAGGGAGCTGGTGGGAGCCTAGGAAAGGATTAAGAGAGGGCCCAGAGCTCTCATTCTTCATACTCGTTTTGAGTTTCTGTCTCCTTATGTAAAAGAGAGGTAACTTCACTTCTTGAATCCCTTTTTAGAAATGCCACCTATAAAAGAAAGCTTTTCTAATAGCAGATCCGTTTCTCAACTAATTGTATTTACATCTGAACCAAAGTTCAGATCATTAATTTGCAAGGAAATCAGTGTCTTCCTCATCTGGCTTCAGCTCTGAAGGTTACGCCAGCCCCGGAACATGCTGGCACAGAGGGACATCTGTATGCTCCCATCACAGGCGTAAGGTAGCAGCCATGGGGACATTAATGCCACCTATTTAACATTCTGAAATGAGAATGAGCTTGCTCTTCCAAGTCATCTGTCATGGAGAGTTTGAGGAATAGAAAAATTTGCAGCAAAACATTTCTTAGCAGGCCTACCTAGAGGATGGGCGTTCAGAATCCTCTCACATGCACCTTGACCCCCTTTGCTTTGAGTGAGAAGGCAATTTCTTGCACAAAGGATTTGCTGATTTCTTTCGTTAGCTAATTATGGAAGCTGGCCCCATGGCTGTTCCTTCTCAACTGCTGAAAACCACTCTAACAATCCTTTCTCAGCTCGTCTATTTCTAATCTAAATTCTTAGAATGTATTTTTAGAACAAGGATGCTTAGAAGTAGGTTTTTGACATTTTCAAATATTAGAATTCGGAGCATTTTTTTTTCTGTATCAAAAGCACAATGGCAGAATGTATCTTTAATTTCAAGAAGACTCATTAAAAACTTCCATCTTGATACATAATTATTGAGAGTCAAAGTGGTCATGATTAGTCAAGCCTCACAATTAAAATCCTCTGTTTGATGAACTTTTGAAATAAAATGCCATTATCATCTAAAACCTCAATCTTCTGTGATAATGAAGCTCTCAATTAATTCTTTTGTTCTTCACAAAAAGATTAATAATGCTAGTTCATAATTTTTTTGAGTATCAACATCTGCAAGAGGCATACCATATAAACCATATGTAACTAATCTCTGCCAAGGGGAGCAAGAAACAGATTTAGGCATATGTTTTATGGACAGCTAATATTTTCCTGCAATAACTGTTCATGCTAATTATTTTTCTTGAATCGATTATGTTTGCAATAAATTATTATCTTTATGATTATTGCTAGTTTCAGGAAAGTGTTCGTGAAATAAATGGTAGTTAGTCTAAATGACCTTGCACGGAGTTACTGTTTCAGATAAATGCCACATTAAGTGGATAATTGCTGTGATCTGATCCTTACCCTTCTAATAGCTTCTTCAGGTCCACCTGCTGCTTTATAAATCTCGAGCACCAAAACTGAATCCTACAAGTATTAAGACTATGTTGTAATCTGTTGATTAAATAAGTCCTTAAATTTTTGTGGAATATTGCCATGGACATTATCACAACTTTGACTTAGGTGTGAGCAAAATGATGGTCTTTACCTGTTTCAAGGTGGCGGTCCATCATGGAAGCCACAGATTGATTGACACTTCATCTTGATTTGCCTATAAGACTCATAACTAAAAGGGCAACAGCCTGAGGCAATATTTGGTCATCTCCCTATACAAACTCTCCTGAAGTTCATAAGCCTCGTGATCAAGAACATCTTCCTTTATGATTTAAACTTATTTTTCATCATATTTTATTCTTAGTTGCAAAAATACCTAGGAACTAGGTGCTCAAGCTCTGTTAATCATTGATAGACACACCATTTGGAGAGAAAGTAGCTATGTATAGAGAGGTGAGAGTCACGTAGCTAAGAGTATATGCGCATTACCTATGCCGGCAGCCTCCTCTTTGTTGGGGTTGGGGAAACAGCTCATGAAGGAATCAAGTTCGAATGACTGTATGATCTAAATGTCTGGATCTACTCTCAGCAAAATGAGCTTGGTGTCCTGATATTAGGGCTTCATTTTTATCCTGAATAGACCACCACTGGCACAACATTCAACAAACCCACCCGTGAGGCTTTCATCATGCTGGGTCCTGCGGGACAGTTGTGAGTATGACATCCACTTCCTCTGAGCTGTCTGCTGAGCAATGTCACATAGGTAGTGACTATACAAGGCTACGATGTGGTTATGGTGCGGAGGGTACACGGGACTGAATAATCACAGAGAGGGGCACCTGACCAGCAGGGGGTTATGGAAGACTGCCTGGTAGAATTGATGTCTAGGGAGAATTCTGAGTGATGAGTAGGAGTTAAGAGAATGCACGGTGAGCTGGGGGAGGGCCAGGAAGGCATAGAGAGAGTCAATGGGAACACACATGTAAAGTTCCAAAGGCCAGGAAGAGTTCAGCACACTGTGAGAACAGTAGTCGCGAAGACTGTAGAGGTAAAAAGTTTGCATTTTATGCAGAAGGTAAAGAAGAGCCACTCCACGGTGTTAGGAGGGGAACGATGTTATCAGATGTGCATTTTAGAAAGCACGCTCTGATGACAACATGGACTCTGGATGGAAGGAGGGAGGGGAGACTCATAAACATGCTGGAAATATAGCCTAGGACTAAGAATGGGGCCCTGCAGTCCCTCTTGCCTCTCCATGTTCTCTGCAAGTAAAATCCACTTTGGGAACCAAGTCAGCAATTCAAGGGTGTTTTCAGTTATTCTTTGCGATAGCATAATCTACTTCATATGAGAAAAACGCTGTTTGGCATAGTTGAAAAATGCTCAATTGTTAGTTCTCTGGGAGAAACTACTCAGTTTGCTGAAATTTAAATACCCACAGAATAAAAACAAAGGCAGCTAATAAGAACTGTGTTATTGAAACTGAATAGTACCTAGAGAAGTCCCATTTCTTGTCCTTTTTATCTTTGCAAAAGCATGGCCCCGCATCAGTTTACCCACACCATCATTCATCCTTTGCATCATTAGCATTTGGGAAAATGACTGAAACTGTCACAGTGAGACCAGCAACATGTAGAAACTAGAAATGCAGTTCGGGGAAATTAGAAAATAAACTCTTAAAGAGGAAGATTGAATGTTTCATTAAACATAAAGATGATGCTAAAAAAAATCCCTCCTGACTTCAAGTGTTGTTGGCTACTGAAATGTCATCATCAATTATGCCTGTTTTTGCATGCTCTGTGGTGCAAAACCAATTACCCTGACAGTCCCTGTCCTCGGAACACAAAGACCTCTGACAGCAGCAGAAGGAGCAAGAGCCAATTTTGATACAAACATATATTGAGGCAGGTACCAGTTTTTAAAAGAAAGTCACTGGTGATCCTTCATTCATTCGTCCATTCCGTCATGCCAGTACACACCATGCAAGGCAGGGGCATAGCAGTGGGTACCAAGAGAACTAGATGTGGGTCATGCCCACAGTAGGTGTAGTTATAATCTGGTAGGAGTGTTCAGTCATAGAATTAAAAGGCAAAAACAAAGCGGGAAGTAGTAAGTATGAACAGAATGTGTTTCAGCAGGAGTGGGCAAGGAAAATGGTGGAGGCTGGGAGGGAGTAGTGAGTAGAGGAGGAGAAAAATAATAGCAGTTAATATTTTACGAAACCAGGCACTGTGTTAGTGTATATATATGTCATATCTTAATAATATATTTCATCTGGTAGGGACTATGATTACTCACATTTTAACACGAGGGAACAGAGACTTAGAAAAATTCAACAGTTGGCTGGTCCTGATACCTGGGACCTTGGTACCCCTGGGGATCACCATGCACCTGGTGTCGGACTTCAAAGCACCTCATTTTACTTCTAATCTACTCTGGAGTGGAGGTCTCAGGAGAAGAAGAGATTACGAGTTTGGTTTCAGTATTTTGCAGATTTTATGAGGTCAAGGAACCATGATCACGTGTGTTCTTAATTTTGCAAATTCCATGAATATTCTTCAAATAGTAAGACAGAGGGCAGGAAGCATGGAGCTGAACGAGGTATAGAGTCTCCTCTGGTGTGGTGCCTGGGTGAGCAATTCATATCATGGGGGCTCCGGGATTCCAGAATTGAGGTCTCAACCTACCAAGGAAGGTTTCCTGGAAGAGATGGGGCATAACCTGGGCCTTGGAAAGTAGGCCTGAGCAAAAGGGCCTTGGAGGCCTAGATACGTTGTAGACATTGGGCTCAATCATAGCTGTAACACAGGAACAAATTTGTTTTTATGAGAACGGGGCAGCAAGGAATACCTCTTGTTCTTCATCTTATTGGAGGCAGGATTGTGGGGGCATGTCCTACACAAATCAATGTGATTAGGAGCAAGAGATTCATTTGGCTTAGGGTGGGTTTCTATAGGGAAACCAGGCATCCATGCTTTCTTTCACTATCACCTTTTGACATTTTAGATGTCTTCTTGATCAGTACAGTGCCTTTTTGAGATACCTGTCTCTCTCAACAGCTCTCCTCCAGCCTTGCTGTCATTCAGTCCACTATGGCCAATTTCATATCTCCTGCACAAGAGCGGTCTGACGCCACGTGTGACAAGAGGAGCTACTATACTGGCTAATCTTCAAGCACCGTCTCAGTGGAGCTGGTACTCAACACATAGTAAGTGTGCAAAGTTCTAGTTGACTTAAACAGAATATTGCCCCAGGAAACAGAAAAAAAAGTAAAAATTAAGTCTCATGTTAAACACTTGGGTGGATTCCTGCTTTCCTTATCCCAAGATGATAAGATATTTACCTATAACCATGACATCATGCAAAATAGGTCAATGGTACCATTCTGTTTGCTAAAAGCCAATCATCTCTACAAAGTCAGTGTCTACATAGAGCTATATTTTGATGTGTTAGGGGAAAAAATCAACATGATTAGCAGAAGTGGCCAAGCGAGTCTTGCTGTTTTAGCTATTATGTTATTCCTCTTCCATTCTACTTGATAAAATCAGTGAAGGTTTAGGACAAAGCTTGAAATACAAAGAGATTAGGAGAGAGGAGAATGAAAAGAAAAATAAAGTCCCTATAAAGGTTGGGTGGGAATTACCATTCAGGGAGTAGGAAGGATTCATTCACATTATTCTGCCTATAATGTAATCACCCCCCCACCACTGTGAAGGAGGAAGTCAAATAAAGTATATGTGAGTAAAGTATAATCAAATCTACTTCTTTGAAAGGTACTTTACACAGAATTAGTACAGATTCTTGAACCATTTGTTTCTTTCAGAGAATCTACCTATTTAGTAATTACTTTGGTACAACTGGCTATTAAATTTTTTAAGTTAATAGTCTACCTAACATACATCAAAATAATTTCCAGATAGCTAAGAGTTTACATAGAAATATTAATATTTATCCATAAAATTACTTATAGTATAAACTTGGGACAGAGCTGATATTTCCAAGTGTAGCTCCAAAGAATGAACCTACCAAAGAGGTAGAGAGGGAGAAGGTGGAACTGACTGCATTCAATTATTTCTAAAGCTGCTCCATATAAAAGGCACTGTAAATAAAGCTACACTGGAAGTTTTAAAAACTGGAAAAAACATTTACAGCTTATGACAAAAGAAAAATTTTGGGAAAATAATTTTTAAAAGAAATTCAAACAGCCAATAAGTATCCACAAAGTATTCAACTCCCCTAGTGATAATGCCAGAGATCTAGCAACATGGCAAAGGTTTTAAAAAGAACAATGTTAAGAGAAATAGATGCTTACACTCACTGGCGCTGGGAGGCAATCTTTCTGGGTCATGATTTGGCAGCACATTACAGATTTGGATTTATCTTTCGATCTAGAAATTCCATACTTAAGAATCCAACCTATGAAATAACAGGTTGAACATCCTTAACCTGAAAAATCTGAAATTCAAAATGCTCCAGAATCTGAAACCTTTTGGGCAGTGACATGACACTCAAAAGAAATGTTCATTGGAGCATTTCAGATTTCATATTTTTAGATTAAGGATGCTCAACCAGCAGGTATTTGAAAAAATCCAAAATCCAAAACACTTTTGGTCCCAAGCATTGTAGATAAGAAATACTCAACCTGAATAACAAAAAATTAAATTCTAGCTAATGCCTACTGCACATTTATTATATAAAATGCTCTTTGCCAAGCCATTTTTGTGCTTTATCTCATTTAATATTCCCCAAAATCTCAGGAGACAGAGACTGTTATCTTCTGATTTTTGTTTGTTTGAAGAAAGAAAGGGTCACTTAACTTTAACAGAAAATTTGAAAATGAAATACTTGCTTCCTGTTAAGTATTATTTTAATGAAAAAATAAAACAACTTAAAAGTCTTAGGAATTTGTTAAATTATTTCACAGTTATACAATGGAATTCAGCCACCTTGACAATGAAAAAATAGTGTAGAATATTTTTGACATACAGAGATACCTATGATGTATTAAGTGTGAGAAAATAGGATATGAGAGAGTGAATATTATATCATCTCCTTTTTATTTAAAAAATGGGTATCTATATATTTGCCTATGTATATACAGACCCATTTTTACAAGTCACAAAATATGTACATGAAAGTATTAGTAGGATTTGTGTCTGCAGAGTGGGATTGTGCATGGCATTTATTTTCTGCTTTTGTTGATTGCTTCTTGTTTTTCTACACTGAACACGTTTTACTTGTTTAATGTATGAGGTTTTCTCCACCTTGAAGTTTTTTTTTTCCAAAAAGAAAAAAACAGAGCAGAGTCAGTTAATAGTTGTTCATCTTTATCTCAAGTGGAAATAGAGGATCCAAGGACAGTGCACTTAGTGGACTAATTGACTTCAGGTGGACTTTCTAAAGACGTTCTTGACTACCAGTGAGTGAAAATTGAAGTGCACGGCAGAAATAGACCACAGGGCTACCTGGCTTTATAAGGAGCAAAGAGGAGGCTCTCCGAAGCTGAATTCCTTGGTCATTTACCCAAACACCTCCATTTGGAATAGAGATTTTAAACTTGGGGCCCGATGGCTCCATGGATAGAATTAAGGGGGCCCAGGACCTTGGGCGGAGAGAAACTATTAATACGTCTTTATTTTCACTAAGGTCTAGCAACAAACTAGAATTTCCTTCAGTTATAAATGTAGGCAACAATCCATTAGCATCTGTGACTTTGTCACCACTAGAAAGCCTATATATTTTTATATTATTTTACAATATATTATTTTTATATTATTTATATGAATATTACTATTGATGTTTATTATTACTTTATTTCAATATCATTGATTTCCTTTGGACTCTCATGTATCTTAATATTATGTGTTTAAAAATAATGACTCTCAAAAACAGAAGTCTGAGCTTAGGATAAAATATCATCATCCTTGCTCCTTTGCTGAAGACAGACTTAATCCTGCAGCGTCTGGGTACTGAATAATGCGGGGTTGGTTTCTTTACCAGAAAATATTTGGATGAATTAAACCCAGGCCCGTGTGTTTTTCCCGCTACCTTGGTTCACTGGAGTCCGTTTGTTCTAGAGCTGTGCAGTCCAATACAGTCTCTACACAGTGCACGTGGCTATTGAACCTTTGAAAAGGGTCTAGTCTGAATTGTGATGTACTCAGGATAAAATACACTTTGGATTTTGAAAATTCAGCACAAAAAGTATAAAATATTTTATTAATAATTTTGTTACATTAACTACATGTTGGAAATATTTTGGATCTAGTGGGTTAAATAGCGTATTAATGAAATCGATTTCACCTGCTTTTTTAAAAAAAATAAAACAAAAATATGATTCTGAGATGAGGCCAACAGACTTCACCAGATTGCCAAAACGGTCTATGGCACAGGATAGGTTAAGAACCCTTGGTCCAAAATCTGTGGATCTGGCAGGTCTGGCCAGCCCTGATAAGGCCTCTTCCCCTGAGGCTGAACGAAGTGTCACAGCACTGGTGACAGAGTGTGAGCACAGGCTGCCACACAGTAGGCACATTAGTACGTATCTGTCTTCTCTCCTTTTCTTTTCTCACCTGCCTCTTCGAGTGGCCAACAGCTATGCCTCCCTACAAGCCTATTAAGAAAGAAGAAGTTAGCAACTGGCTATTTTTTAAATGCCCATCTGTCTGTCTATATTCAATGGGGCTATTTTCCAACCGACATATGTGTAAACAAATTATCCATTCAAACATCTGCTGAATACACATCAGGTACAAGGCCCACGGGGTGACACTTGGAGGCACAAATTGTTAGCCCCTCGTGCTCAAGGAGAGCCCCATCTGACGGGAGACAGAGGAGGTGTGTGCAAACCGTTTTCACAGAAGGTGGACGGTGGAAGGAGCATTTGAGCTTGATTTCGAGATGTGATTGCATATTTATTTCTGGGCTCTCTGTGCTTGCCTACTGTTTTCTTTGTAGAAGTTTGGCTTATTTTTGTGGTGTTCTTATAAAAAAAAAAAAAACAAAAAAAACCCCAGCATCAACAAAAACATACTAATAACCCTTTTTCACCTCTTCTTTGAGTTTATTTTTCTGCTCTTTTCACTGTTACCTCCCCCCAGCCCCCGCCTGCCATTGAGCAACACATAGTAGGTGTTCAATTGCCATTTGCTGATGGACGAAGGTAGCATCATTCCAGCTGACAAAACACCTTCCCATCCACTGACTTACCAGTGTTCCTTAAAGGGTTGTCCAAGAAACACCTAGAGAGATTGTTAAAAGCAGGTTCCTGGGACGGATCCCAATCTACTGAGTCAGCATCTCTGAGATGAGGCCCCAGAAAACTGAGTTTTGGATAAGTTCTTTCTCTTCCCTTTCTGGTCCATTCCCCAGTGATTCTTATGTGCATGGAAATTTGAGAATTACTGTCTTCCATGATCCCCACAAAAATCCTGTAAGTTAGGTAGGGCAAACACTATCAGCTCACATTAGAAATTAGGAAAAGGAACTGCAGTGGTTTTGTTTAAGATATTACATGTATAACGTGGCAGCTGATGAGGGTATCATTCAGAGAGATGGCGCTAGACAGGGAGGGAGAAGTGTAGAGAGAATTCCTGTCACCTGGAACCTGTGGATTCAGGCACGGAGGATGGAAAGTATGAGGTTTGGGTAGGAAGATAGTTCGGGGAGTTGTTGCAGGACATCTAGACAAAAGGAAGCAGAGGCTTCAGCGAGGGCAAGGCTATTGGGTATGAGAAGGAGAAAACACAGTCGATTCTCATTGTCCAGAGTACACATTTGCCAAGTCGCCTAGTGGTTAACATTTATTTGTAACCCCAAAATCAGTATTCAGGGTGCTTTTACTGATATCCACAGACATGCGCGGAGCATTGAAAAATCTGAGTTGCCCAATACACCCCCCGCCGAGATGGATCAGCTCTCGTGCTGTAAACAAGTGTCCTTGCAGTCTGTTTAATAGTGCCACATTTTCTGCATTTTTGTTCATTTTATTGGCGATTTCACTGTTTAAAATGGCCCCCAAGCGTAATGCTGAAGTGATGTCTGTTTTCCTAAGTACAAGAAGGCTGTGACATGCCTTATGTATTAGTAGAAAATATGTGTGTTAGATAAGCTTCAATCAAGCACGAGTTACCATGCTATAGGCCATGAATCTAATGTTAATAAATCAACAAAGTATACTACGTGTCTTTAAACAGAAACGCATATAAAAGGAGGTTATATATTTACCAGTTGATGAAAATGATATGAACCGAGGCTTATAGGAACCTAACGCTGTATTTCCCTAGGTGCGATGGTTCAGTATTCACTAATACAGTGTCTCCAGCAACTTCATAGAACATAACTACCATGAACAGGGAGAATCAGCTGTAATTACTACAGCAACAACTGAAAGTATCTGCTCTATACCAGTCCCTCTGTACTTTAGTAGGGCTGTTAACCCTAACAACACACCTGCAGTGTGTTTGCCATGATCTACATGGCAAGGATTAGGAAGCTGAGGCTCAAAATTGTGGAGTTGATCCCAAGTCACTTCTAGAAGAAATGCCAAGTGCTAGTTTGGGTAAACATTTCAGAGTCAGAACAAACAGGGCTCATTTACTGTTGGGATGGATTGGAAAGGAAGAAGG
Organism: Propithecus coquereli; assembly: GCF_000956105.1. Classification (NCBI taxonomy): domain Eukaryota; kingdom Metazoa; phylum Chordata; class Mammalia; order Primates; family Indriidae; genus Propithecus; species Propithecus coquereli. The sequence goes on from NW_012147975.1 coordinate 924,231, forward strand.
GAGTATTTTAAAGATAATCCCAAGATGTCAAGCCCCGTTGAGAAGGAAGCTGTTGGTGCCACTAGAAAGAAGAACAGATTGAGAGAGACATGCATGGACTTGTTGGATTTTAGGTAGAAAGGCAGGACTTGATTTTAGCTATAGATTTGGAAGTCATCCACAAAGATGCACTTATAGTCACAGGAGAGGACGAGACAATCCTCCCCCACCACCACCAGGAGAAAGGAAACTTGAAAAATGTTTATATTTAGGGAGGGGGAAGACAAGGGGAAGCAAAAAAAGGAACAAAAAACACAACCAGAATTAGGGAAAGACCAAAGGAACTGCAGGATAATGGAAACAAAAATGGATTTTCCATAAAAGCAGAGGAGATGGTCCATAGTGTGAGATACTCAGAAAGGTCAAGCGGTATGAAGACTGAGAAAAGGTCACCGCATTTGCTGATAGAATGTCATCAGTGACCTTTGGGAGAGCAGTTCCTGTGGCTGGTAGGGACCGAAGACAGAAACAGCGAGCAGGAGGTGGGGGCTGCAGGTGTGGACTGATCTTCTCCCATATGCAGGTTCCAGAAGGAGGGAGATGGATGATAGCTTTAAGAGGAGACTGGAAAAGTCCTGGAGACCATGGAAAGGCAAGAGAAAACGTGGTTTCAAAACACAGCAAGGACTAAAAAAGGAAGAACGAGCAGATTTGTCCTATGGAAAGAGGAGACATTTCTTCTTTTTGAGACTGTGTGCAACTTGCATCTGCTGCCCATATAGAGAGAGAGAAATCTGAAGTTCTCCAGCTAAGATCTCAACCAGTAAACATGATCATCCGAAAAGACAGAAATGAATAAACTGCAGGGAAGATTGGGACACTCACTATGTTCAGATTTTCAGCCTCAGAGGTAATACGTCGGGACATCATCAATTCTGATTGGAAACCGTCTAGTCATTTAGGGACATAACACTATTAAAGAAATAGACGATCACATTAAAGCACGTATAGTTATGTGGCTCCTTCTAAAAAGTTATGACCTAGAAATCTTGCTGAATCTGCTTTTGCCATTAATAGTAAGTATTTAGGAGCTGGCGTTTTCAGGCAGACACCATGCTCAAGTTCCTTACAAATAAAACAAAAACCACTTACACCTCTCAAGTAGGTTAAATGTTCACCATTCTTACTTGTCTGTTTTCTTTACTCATCAAGAAACCTGGAAAACCTTTTATCTATAGACGTTGCAGAAGCAAACTTCAGCCCGGTTTATGTTAAATTGTCACAAACCCCCAAATTAATAGGACCTGACTACCTAACTCCCCTCCCCGGCTGGACCCGAATGCCCTTAACTGCCCTGCCCAGGGGCATGGGAAAGTGGGCTAGGCAACTTTCATGCCGACTTGGACATAGAATGTTCCCAATAGCCTGTTCCCCTGGAAACGCTGTGTAGAAGCTGATGGGTAATAGCAGCTTGCTAGCCGAGCCCCGCCTTGAGAACTGAGATATCAAAGTCGGATGTGCTAGGGAGGCTGTTCTAACCCTGGGTCTGGCTTGCAGCTGTTGCTGGCCCCGCCCTGTCCCTGGGCACAGAGGAAATTGCTCACCACCACCTGATACCCCTGCACAGTAGCCTCTTGCTGAGCCCTTGGTACCTGGCAGTCCTAGGGCATCTGCAGTTGGTCAGACCTGGGTTCAAATCTCAACTACGCTGCTCACCAGAGGTGCAATTTCAGGCAACTACTAAGCATTTCTGAGCCTGTAAAATGGCAGCGTGGGGCTGTTGCGAGATGCAAACAAGGATGTTTGTGCAGCACGTAGCTGTGGGTCTGGTGCATAGTAGGCTTCAAAGACAGCGCTTGCTATTATCATTTAGTACTATCTGTTATTTTATCTGCTAAGCAACTTAATGTTTCTAACATCTTTAGCATTCTTTTCATGTCGGATTCTAGTAGTAGGTATGCGTTATGACAAGTCAAACAATGCAGAGGCGTGCACGGGAAACCTCGTTCTTCCTTCCTTTCCTTTCAGCACTGGGTCCGCCCTCCCGGAAGCATCCAGCGACAGGTTTCACAGGGGTCCCTTGTGCCTTTCTCTCCATCCACACTCGTGCATACATAGACATCAGGGACTGTTTTCTCTAAGTTTGTGTGTGTTGTTTTTGCTCTTGTTTTGCAAAAACGTAATCAGAATGTTCTTAAACTTACTCTTTTTACTTTCACAAACATCTCTTTACGGTCAATATGACAAATCAATTTATTCTTTTGAAGAGGCACATGTTACCCTAAACAGCCTGTTAGTATAATAGGTGCATAGTGCAATACTACCATGATCCACTCAACCGGCCTCCTATTAATGGAAAGTCAGGCTACTATAGTTCTGTTTCCCTAACATAAATATTGTCACTGTTACGAGCAGTAGTAGTATTCCATTATGAGGATAAAACTGGGCCTCCTGTAAAATCACAGTTTTGATAGGAAAACTAGAATTCATAATTAAGTCTCATATTCTGCATTATTTTTTCTTCCATAACTCACTCTCTCTACCCCCTCTCTCTTCCCCACTTCCCTCCCTCTCTCTTTCCTGATAAACCTGGGAACAAGGGGACATTGAAGGTTTGCTTTCATTTCTACATTTTATTGGACCTGGCCTAGGGATCCTGTAGTCATTTTTATGACAAAGTATTACTTGTAAGAGGCCTTTGTAATCCCTGAGCGAAAGGTCTGGTATAAATGAATCACCAGGTTGTGTACTCCCTGCTCAGTGGGCCTGCTGCCCAGCCCTGGTGGGCTTGTTCTGTTTCATTAGTCTTCTCAGGAAAATCAGAAATACAAGCATTCCCTTAAGCAGAGGACAGCTCTTACTTCGCTCTGGAGGAGCAACATTGAAAATATTTTACAATTTCTATCATGAACTGAATTTTTGGGTCTGCAGGCTCCGATGCGTAAATTGTTTCTGAGAGTTTAGTTCACTTTCGTCTTCCCACAGCCTCTATCTCTGACATGTGCCGGGACTAAGCTGATTGTAAGGACAGAGACCCAAAGTCGTGGCCCGTCTTGCTCTCCAGGGTGGTGGCCACAGGTGGCCAGCGCTGGACAAATAGTGGCACAGGCCAGGGCTGGGGAAGGAGGAGGGGGCTGGTCCCAGTGGAGACCAGCTGGCTTCCAGGTAGGGGACAGCTGACTCAGACAAGCTCTCCTCACTCTGCTTGGCAACAAGAAAATTAAATTTAGCCTGATCTACTATATTCAGTTCAACCTATAGTGTTTGGGTCGTCTATAGTTTAAAAGTCTCTCCCAGGTATTGAGTCAAATTTGGGTTCTATCATTATTTGAGAAATACTCTCAATTCGGAGCCCTCCCTCCAGACCTCCCACAAACACACACTCGTTACTGGTTCCAAGCGTCCTGAGGCCTCACGCCAAGCAGAAAGGGCAGAAAGGTGGAAGGGACTGCCTACCTCCCGGAACTGGGGCATGGGAGTTTTCAGCAGCCTTTGTTAGCCTCTCTGCCTCAGCCCCTGCCCTGCTAGGTGTCCTTGGTGCTGCCTGGTGAGCTGGCCTATGTCCCTGTCACCTGCTCACCCAGCCAGGCCCACAGGAACCTGCCACACCAGCCAGGCTTACGGGGGAACGAGAGTCAGCTCTGCTGTCTCCTTCCTTACTCTGCCACCTACCGTCTCTGCTGTGTTCATTTCCCCACGGGCTGCTGCTTAGGGAACCACAGTGAAGGAGTGAGTGCCAGACCTGTGTTCAGAGTCCCCAGATTGTTACGAATGTTCTCTGGAGATCACTCAGGAGCAAACAGCCCAGAAATACAGTTCTCCCTCCTTCTTGACTTTCCCCAAAGCGCCTCTCCTCTCTTTTCCAGTCCTTTTACTCCTTCTGTCTTGGTGTGAAAACCACTAATGCAGTTATGCTTCATTTTCCACTTGGCGCAGACTGGGGGAGTCTGGCCTCAGGAAACGTATTTCTTGTTCTTTAGGAGAAGGACATAGCCTCTCTGGCTGTCCGCTGTGAGCTTGTCTTCCATAATTGGGCACTGATAGGAGTAGGGCCAGCAGACGACCAGATGGAGCAAGGAAGGCATCTTTTGGTGACAGTTCTCATCACCTTGTCCCATGATTCCATAACTAATTACGTGAACAGTTGCATTAGGCCAGTTTCCCATATGGGAAACTCCCCCATATGGGAGAGGCAGCGCATTTCATGGTGACAGAGCACGTGCTCTTGTTCACTGTTATATCCTGATACTCTGCACATGACTTGCCGGGTCATAGGTGCTCAGGTAATGTTTGCTGAATGAATGAATGAAGAGCCATCAGACCAGTGTCCAAGGTCAGAACCTGACTGCCCCCCAAAGGGAATCCCGCCAAACCCACAAGTCCTCATCCCAGGGCCAGAAGTAATGCAAGAAGCCAGGGCAGACAGAATGAGCAACTGGGAAAAGAGGGTAAGGATTTGGGGCACCAGGTATGACCTAGCAAAAGGAGAAGATGCGACCTGCTAATTAGACGTCTCCTGGTCTGAGATGCCAAGTGTTCATGTCTGAATATGAAGAACAAGATTCTTTGTCTGCCGGTGCAAGATTCCAGCTGTCATCACTGCCCGTTTTCTGTACCTTACTTGGGTTGAATTCCTAAAGGATAGAGAGAAAGGAATCCAAATCCCATCCTCTTTGCTCTTTTCATTTGAAAGGGTTTTGTCTGTGTGCCTGGGTGCACGTGATTAAAATCCACAAGTGCGGAGCTCTCTCTTCCTTTTTATGCAGGCGTTTGTTATTCCCAATTTTATGCAGGAGGCAGTACTATCTAGTGTTTAAAAGGTTGAAATCCAAATTCTGCTACTTCTTAGCTTTGTGACCTGCTACTAAACTCTCTAAGCCTCAGCTTCCGTATCAGCAAAACAAGGAAATGTGCTTGTAATAAACATCTAATTGACATTAGCGTATGTAATAGGCAGAGAGAAATCACACCCCATACCGTCGCCTCTCCTTGGTCAGTTAGTCTCATAAACATCATGCCAACCCAATTGCATTCGTACATTTATAAACCATTCATTCAACGAATCTTTCTCAAGCCCCTGCAGAGCAGTTGCTAAGACCACGGACTGTGGAACTCCACTACCTGGATTCAAATTCATGCTATTTACTGTCTGGGTCACCTTGGGCTAGTTACTTAGCCTCTCCGATCCTCCAAACCCCCATCTGCAAGGCAGGTACACCAATAGTATTTATTTCATAGGTGGTTGTGAGGATTAATTAAGTTAATGCACGAAGAAGGTGGCAAGTACCCAGCAAATGTTAGCCGCTATTACAATTATGAGCCGGGCGCTGTGCTTGGGTGTGGGGTAGGGTGATAAGTAAAAAAAGATGCAGTCTCTGACCTAAAAATGTCTCCCAATCCAGCAGGAAAGATGGTTTACAAATAATTACGCATTCTTATAATTGTGCTAAGTGCTAGGAAAGCCACGTAAAGAGGGCAATGCGCAAAAGAAGCAGGGACGTGACCTGGAATAGAGGGAAAAGGGGCCTCCTGGGGAAGCGACAGTCAAGCCAGGCTCTGAGGACTGGAGAGATGTGGCCAGGCAAAAGGCAGAATTCCAGGGAGTGGGAATGGTAGTTACAAAGGTCCTGGGGTGGACAGAAGCAGGGCAAGTTACAGAAACCGAGACAAGGCTGGTGTGTGGCAGGGGAGACAGAGGGTGACCAGGCTGGAGACACAGGCAGGTGCCAGATGCAGCCACAGGAGGCAGGTGAGGATCTCAGACTTGATCCAAAGAGCATCAGAAACCATCAAGGGGTTCTAAGCAGGGGAGTGATGTGGCAACTTTCTCACTGTCTCGTTCTGTCATTACGGCCACAAGATGAGATTAGGACACGGCCTTTTTTGGCCACCGAGTCATCCTAACACTTTCCTTCTTCGCATTTTCATTAGCTAATCCATTTCTGCAGTTTCAAAGCCAGGGACCAATCTGGGGAAGCTCTAGGGCCTGAACAATCTAAATCCCCAACCACTCCTGCCTGGTGGTCTTCACAAGAGGACGTACTTGTAGAAGAAAATGATAACACACATTTTTCTTCTCTGATCACATCCCCAGTACTGAACACACTGTAAGGTGTGATATAGAGTGACCCATCCATAAATGGTGGGTGTTCAGAACCGTCACCAGTGCTGACATCAGTAGGCGCCCAACCCCAGATGGCTTTCACTCTGGTCTCCCCCAGCGGGGAGGCTGGGGCACGTTGGCCTTCGCTTCTGAGACTCAGGCACAGCATGAGTCAAAGTGATTTCTGATTTTAGGAAGCTCTGAGGTTCACACAGACAAGATGCTATGACACTGTTTTGCTTTATTTCTATATTTTGCTTTGAGCAGCCATTTGTTCCTTACTCTTGTACCTCTTTGAAAAGCTCCTGATTCCCAGAGAAGGACTGAATTCATTTGCATTACAATACATCGTGTTCGGAGCCTGGTGTCTGTGCTGGTGAAACCTTCCCTTGATCAAACTCCACGACTACCCGTAGAATGTTTGGAAAGGCACAAGGCTTTCTTTGCTATGCCTGAGGAGGATGTTTCAAAAAGAAAACATTGCATTCCCTGCGTAACAAATCATACCTGTCAGGTAGGATGCCCATCTTGGGAAGAATTAGGCGCAAGGCCAAACTCTCTGCCATCTTCCCTGGACCGCAGCTGATTTCTCGAGGACTGATTAAACAGCAAATGCAGAGTCTGTCCAGACAAATATAGGTCATCCTCCCCTTTGATGGCTGAATTGCTATCATACAGCCAGAGCTCCTGCATGTCAGATCCCTAACAAGGTTTTGTTTTACATTGCAAACATAAGCAGGCTCCTGGAAACTTCTGCCACCCACATAGGCTCCCGACCTTCAGCTCCCCCTGCACAAACACAGCCCTCCCCTCCCGCCATCAGCCAAGGGCTTGAACCGAATGCAATAACAGCACAATTCAATTCACATTCAGTTTAGGGAATATTTTTATTTTCTGGTTGAATAATCCTGGAAAAGATACAGTTTTAGTCCTGAGTCCATCAGACTTACTGAATTTATGTATTTAAAAACAACTTTGACTTGCTTCATGGCTCACTTTAAAATAAGCTGGGCTCAATCTGATTCTGGAAATGAGTGTGACCCATCCCCGCTTAATGCTCAGTGCCCAGTTCAAGACCCTGTCCCCCACATATAAAGCTAAATGGAACTCAGTTCTGAAAAATAAATCTTTCAGCTTCCAAGTCTGGCTGTACATGGGATCCAAGGACAGCTGAAAAGTTCCCCAAAGCCTTTTTAAAGCAAAGACTTGGTCTAGAGCCAGTTATAATAAAAACATCTTTCCTTTTTGGCAGTGACCATAAGATCAGCCTTCCACAGGACAAGGGAAGCCCAGGGGGATGGCAACTACCCCGGAAACTTGGCAGCTCATCTAAGTTCTTCCAGGAAATAGAGAGAATGGACTTTGTCCAATGCTGATCGTGTCGGGCTAAGTGCTTGTCTCTAATCCCTTAGTGTGTGTCTCGCTTTTGCTCCACCCCCATTGTCTACATGCACCTGTTTCTTCTTGCTGTACCTGGAACCAAGCACTGGGCCTCATACCTAACAGGTGTTTGCTAGATGTGCGTTGTATTAAATCTAACTCTCACCTTGCAGAAATTAGGATTAGACTTGGCTGCAAGGAGTAGAAATCCCAAAAGAGTGATTTAAGATTGAAGTTGGTTTCTCTGAGTGTATAAGTTCAGAGGCAGGCAGTCCAAGGCTGACCTGGCATCGCTGTGATGATCTAGAACCCAGTTTTCCCTCTGCTATTTGCACCGAGTTGCCTGTTTTAAAGATTTTTACAAATAGGACTGTACAGTATGTATTATGGTTTGTCTGATTTCTTTTGCTCAACATATTTGTAAGACTCTCCCATATTATTGCATGTAGAAATGGTTTGTTTTCATTGTTGTATACCATTCTCATGAATGCAAACTCATCTGGTTTTTAATTTGCATTTTTTATTGCTAATATAGTTAAGCACTTTTTTGGTAGGGCTTTTAGTCATTTGAATAACTTCCTTTGTGAATTGCCTGCCTAAATCTCCCACTCATTTTTTAATTTGCATTTTCTGTTTTATTTATGTGTAAGAACTCTTTGTATATGCTAGATACAGTTCATCAGTCATTGGGGTATAAATATCTTCTCATGCTGCGTGGCATTGCCTTTTTATTCCCATAAGAGTGTCTTGTGATGGTAGAAGTCCTTACTTTTAATGTCAAAATTATCTGGTTTTTTCTTTGCAGTTAGTGTTTTTGGTGTCTGGTTAAGAAAGCTTTCTGTACCCTGATGTCATAAAGACATTTTCCTATGTTATTTTCTAGAAGCTTTATTATTTTGTTATTCATCTTTAGATCTGCCATCCTCCCAGGATTGAGCATTATGTATGTGTAAGACAAGGTTGAGTGAGTATTCCTCCTGCCAGATATCCAGTAGAGTAGTTAGTACCCTGGATCAAAAAGCCCATCATTTCCCATCAAAGCCCATCAAAGCTCTGCAGTGTCAACTTTTCCATGAATCATGTATCCACACATGTGTGATCTGTTTCTGAGTTTTCTAATCTAGTCTATTATTTGTCTCTCATTGATTCAATACTGCGTGGTAAAAATTACTGTAGGTTTATATTGCTGGTAGATATTACTAGCTAGTAGAGCCTGTGTTTTCATTTTCTTCTCCAAGAATATCTTTACTTTCCTTGGCCCCTTGTATCTTTCTGTCTTAAAATCAGTTGTCAAGCTGTCAATGCATGCACACACCTATGTAAACCTGCTGGGGTCTCGATTGGCTTTTCATCAAATTTATAGGTGAAATTTGAGGAGAGCTGATGTCTGTTGAGTCCTGAGTTTTCAAACCCATGGTTGTGTCACATTCTTCCTTTTAATTAGGTCTTTAATTTCTCTCAATAATATTGTATAGTTTTCTGTGTGAAGCTCTTACATATAGGTTATTCCTAGATATTTGATTAAGTTTAATGTTATTATAATTATGTCTTAAAATTTCATTTACTAACTGGTATATAGAAATGTGATGAATTTTAATATTCCGATCATGTACCCAACAATTTTCCTAAATTAAGTTATTAATTCTAATCAATCCTCTGTAGATTATTTTGGGTCTCTCACATATATAATATCTTTAATTATTGACTTTTCCAATCCTTACACTTTTTTGTTTATTTTTTTTTATAATTTCTTTCATTGCATTTGCTAAGACCTCCGCTGAAAAGTTGATTAGAAGTGATAATGGTGAGCATTCATTCTAATTTGTGATTTCACAGGGAAATCTTTTAATATTTCACCACTAAGTTGATCGCTTGCTATAAGTTATTTGTAAAACATCACATTTCAGATTAATAGATTTCTTCTATTCTTAGCTTGCTAAGATTTTTTTAAAATCATAAGTAGATATTGGATTTCATCAGCTACTTTCATTGTATCTACTGAGACAAATGATGTTTCTCTCTCTTTGTTTAATGTGATAAATTACATTAATTTTTTTTTCTAATGTGAAACAAAACTTGCATTCCTAGAATCAACCCAACTGGCTCATGAAATATAGAAAATAAATTGGTGGTTACCAGAGGCCAGGAAGCAGGGGGGAATATAAGGAGAGGTTGATTAATTGGTATAAATATATGCTTCGATAGAAAAAATAAAACCTAGTATTTGATAAATCAATAGAATGACTATAGTTTACAATAATCTATTAGATATTTCAAAATAGCTTGAAGAGAATAATTTGAGTGTTTCTACCATAAAGAAAAGACAAATATTTAAGGTGATGGATATCCCAGTCATATGGATTTCATCTTTACAAATTATATGAATGTATTAAATTATCACAAGTACCACAAAATAAAAAAAAGAAACAGACTTTTGCTGCACAGAAGCTTTTTAATTTAATTAAGTCATATTTATTTATTTTTGTTGTTGATATATTTACCTTTGGGATCTCAGTCATAAATTCTTTGCCTAGTCCAATGTCTAAAAGAGTCTTTCCTATATTTTTCTTCTAGAAGAATTTTTATGGTTTCGTGCCTCACATCTAAGTCTTTTATCCATCCCAAATTAATTTTTGTGTATGGTAAGAGATAGGGATCCTGTTTCGTCTTTCTGCATGTGGCTATCCAATTTTTCCAGCACCATTTATTGAATAGGGTGTCTTTCCTGAATATATGTTGTTATCAGCTTTGTCAAATATCAGTTGGTTGTAGATAGATGGTTTTATATCTGGGTTATCTATTCTGTTTCATTAGTCAATGTCACTATTTTTATACCAGTACCATACTGTTTTGGTTAATATAGCGTTGTAGTATAATTTAAAGACTGGTAATGTGATGCCTCTAGATATATCCTTTTTGCATAAGATTGGTTTGGCTGTTCAAGCTCTTTCTTGGTTCCAAATGAAGCATAGAATTATTTTTTCTAGACCTGTGAAATGTGACATTGGTATTTTGATAGAGATTGTCTTAAATCCATAAATCACTGTGGCCAGAATGGACATTTTAACAATGTTGATTCTACCAATCCATGAACATGAAACATTTTTCTCATTTCTTTGTCATCTGCTATTTCTCTCATCAGTGTTTCACAGTTCTCCTTATAAAGATCCTTCACCTCTTTGGTTAAATATATTTCTAAGTATTTTATTTTCTTTGTAGTTACTGTGAATGGTATTGAGTCTTTGATTTGACTCTTGGCTTGACTGTTGTTAGTTAGAAATGCTACTGATTTGTGTACATTAGTTTTGTAACCTGAGACTTTGCTAAATTTATTTATTAATTCTAGGAGTCTTTTTGTGGAATGTTTGGGATTTTCTAGATACAATAGGAATGTTAGGAGAATTGGGAATCTGGGTGTTATTCTTGTTTGTTTTTGTCTTTTTCCCAATGAGTGTGGCTTTTTTTTGTTGTTTGTTTTAACAGGTGATTTTCTTGCCTGGGCTTGATTGTAAATTCCTTTCTTCAGGCAGCAGCTTTGATCTAAATGCACATCTTTTGTCTTTAGTTTAGCAGCTCTAAATCTGTCCCATGCCTGAGAAGTTTACAGGTTATACAGAGATGTGTGCATCTATTTGGGGATCATCTATCTGGACTTCTACCTTTTGAGGGTCCCTCACTCTCTTCAGCACCCAGTTGAACTGACCATCTTCACTTTTCTGGTTCCATAGGCTGGAAAGACTACAGACTTTTTCATGCAACACCATCTGTCTCTGTGCCTGCAGCCTGAAAACCTTGGGGGCGGGAATTTATTTGTGTAGCTCCCTGGCTCCCTCCTGTAAGCTAGCACGTGCTCCCCACTAGTCTGTCTGCTTCTGTTCACTTTGCAGCACCTTCAGGCAGTTGGGTTTCATATCACGTCCAAGATTAATAGTTGTTTTCTCCAGTAGAAAGAGGTTATCTTAGTCCATCGTACCCAGAAGTGTAAGTTCTCTTTCAGAATTCCATTAGGGGGGTAGGGGGAGGAGGAACCCGATGGCAGTGGGTCAGGATTCAGGCTGACCTCCTACTCCACTTGATATAAACATTACACCAGTACATGTCCTTGCTTCTGACATTCAGACATGGGCAACAGGACCAGACCACCTCCCCTCCTACCTGGAGTGTCTGGACTACCAGCCTTCTGAGCTGGGGGCCTCAGAGTGGGCCCAAGGCACATACCTCCTTTGGCTTCATTTGGAAAGTTATTGGGTCTCAGGTATGTTCAATAGGACATGAGTCCAGCCTGGTAATCAGCACCTTCTGTCCTATGAGTGGGAACTTCTCAAGACCCTTGTCACCAATGTTCCCCAGTAAGGACAGTATTCATGGCCCAGTAGAAATCAGACACAGGAGAATCAGTCAGGAGGGCTGCACGTTAGAAGAAGACAGAAAGAACCCACCATGAAATTCACACTGGGAAATAAAAACATAAAAAGCACTGGAGTTTACTACGTAATGACTTACTGGGCCATCTGGGAAATAAAGTCAATAGCAAAATGTGGGCAGACAGTGGGTCCACTGGGGCACACATTCCATGGGGAGGGGACAGCTAGATATCGAGTGCCCACCACATTCTGGGGCTGCCAGGACTGCCTCATGGCCCCTGGGGGACAGGGAAGGAACTGAAACCTCAGACATTTTTTATCACTTGTCCAAGTGTCATAGCTAGAAAGTGACAGAGTCAGAGTGTGAATCATGTCTGTTTAGCCTCAGAACAGGTAGCACATCAACTTGGGGGTGCTGTGATTTGGACATTTGTCCCCTCTAAACCTCATATTGAAATCTGATCCTGATGTTGGAGGTGGGGCCTAACGGGAGGTGTTGGGGTCACGGGGGCAGATCCCTCATAAATGGGTGAATGCCCTGGGTGGGGGGCGGTGAGTGAGTTCTCACTCTGTTGCTCCTGGCAGAGGTGGTCGTTAAAGAGCCCGGCGCCTCCTCCCTCACTCTCTTGCCTCCTCTCTTACTGTGTCATCGCTGCACACCCTCGCGCCCGTCACCTGCCACCACCAGTGGAAGCAGCCTGAGGCCCTCACCAGGCCGATGCCCAGTCTTGAGCTTCTCAAGCCATCAGAGTCGTGAGCCAGATAGATCTTTTTTCTTTATAGCTTGCCCAGCCTCACATAGTCCTTTATAGCAATGCAAAATGGACTAAGGTGGCGGAGAGAACTTGAAACTGTTCTCTGGATCAGAGATTCTCAGAGGTTTCCAGCCCTCAGGCTGTAGGGTAGGTAAGACAGTGGATCTTTATCAGCCACTCAAGAACGCAAATTGAAAGACGAATGAGCAAGACTGACATTGTTAAATAATTAACCATGAATTTCAATTTTACTTAAGGAAAAAAAAAGGCACAGTTTGCACATTTCACTGTCTTGATCGTTACAACAAATTACACGCATTACATGAACCTCATAACTTATCCCAACCCATCAGGCTGAAAGCACTCAAGGCCCAGGGAATGTTAACCTGGAGCAAGGGGAATGGCCCCGATTTGGATGTAGGGACTCAGCAGGAAAGAAGCTGGACCAGACCGTTTCCAGGGGCCTCACCACAGAGCAGAGGGGCAGCCCTGTCCACTCCCAGCCCCCTCCACCTCCTCCGCTCGCTCCTTGCCCGCAATCTGGCCTCTTAGAGCTATTGACCAGGCTGCCTGCAAGTCATTGCCCAAATTCCATCTCCTTTCAAATCCATTCTCCCTGCCTCACAGAGAGCCAATTGGATTTCTCAATTATCAAATTGTACAGTCATGAGCTTATATGCTTCTAAGAGGTAATACGGTATAAGTTACTTTTCTGTGGAAATGTCATGTTTGCTCCTTTGGGGAGTGAATGGAATATTTAAAATACTCTTTCAGTCTCTGTGGGCCATTAAGAGGAATGCGAAGATGGAGAGTGAGTTCGCTGAGGCTGCAGCGGCAGCCTGTGTTCTTTAGGAAGCTCCGGGCAGTTCGCCTCACTGGTAGCATCACTGCCTAGTGTTACCTGTTTCCCTTTTCCACCTGGATAAAAAAGTACATAAATGGGCAAATAAAAGGTCTCTCTTAACACATGTCTTTGACACACATAAGCTAATTTTGGCAATATATTTAGCACCTTTAAAGCTAATCGAATCAGCATTGCATTGTTTATTTTCTCTAAATAATAAAAGCAACTTCCATTTGTTGGATCTGCACTTTGTGCCCAGACAGTACTGAGGTACTTTAAAAATGTTATATAATTTTAAAAGTTAATTTTTGCTTATAAAAATAATATATAAATACATTCTCCCCATACAAATTCAAATAATTTAAGTAACACTGAAGCTCAGTTTGATCTCAATCCCTGTTCTCACTCAAGACTCTGCTGTTCTCCCCAAAAGTGACAACTTTTCAGTTTGGTGTGTCCTTCTAGGATTTTTTATGCACTTACATACACATGTCCCTGTGGAAGGGATGTAGGACCATGTTTCTGTGTGTATGTTTGTTTTATAAATGGAATCATCAATATGTTTCATGCTGCAATTTGCTTTTCACACTCAACAATATGTCTTGGATATTGCCCCATATTGGTAAGAAAGTTCTGGCGCATTCTTTTAAATTCCTATTTCATTTTCTATAACAGGGTAGCACCAAACTTTATTTAGCTATCACTCTTTTTAAGCACAATTAGGTTATTTCTTTTCTTTCCTTTTTCTTTTGGTATTACACACAAGGGTGAATTTCTACATTCTTCATTGTATTTGGTGATTGTTAGCTTTCTTGTTACCAATGAGAGAGAGTCACAGTGACAAAGTGAGCCACACCTGGTGTGTCACTTATACAGACAGGATTTCAGCGCCTCAATTCAGTATCTGATTATAGACAGAACTATCTGCATTTTATTGTGAGGGTGATGATGGGGGGGGGAAGAAAAAAGCTAAAAACATAAACCATAGCTGTTGAGATATCACATCTGGGATAATTTATGTATTTTTCAGACAATAAAAAGGACAATCAAACCATAGGACACAAATAGTCATCATTTCATCTTGGGGTTTTTTTGTGTGTTTTTAATTGGAAACCAGCAGAAATCTCCTGCAGAGATGAGGAAAACAAACTCTTAATTAAGAAGAGTGTATTAGGTATGTGGAACCCCACTCTTTCCAGACATCCCATGTAAATACCACGTCTGTACACCCGCAGGTACACACGCCACATCTTGTTAATTTAATAAAGCTCTGATAGGTGCTACAACCTTCTCACGGCTCCAGATCTCAGATAGCTGCAATTCTATCCTGCAGCCTTCAGAAGAACAAAACAAAAATGTTTACATTTGTTTGTCTTTTCCAAATTAGTAGCTTTGTTTAGTGGGGGTTTATTATGAACATGATTTATACTCATACAAGATATTCAAGCATTATGAAAACGTATAAAGAAGAAAGTAAAAAAAAAATCTTCCTCAATTTCTTTATGCCAATGTTAATTAACATTTTGGTAAACATCTTTCAGATAGTGTATGCTATTTCTCTCTCTAAAAAACACTATTTATATAAATGACTAACTAGCTTTTTAAAAAGAATTAGCTTTTTTCACTCAACAACATGTTCTAAGTATCTTTCTTTACCAATGCTAGTAGATGTGATTTGTCCTTGATATTGACTAAATTATAAACAATCACTTGATGGCCTGGCACCTTTGCTCATTCATGTATTCATTCATTCATTCCCTCATCCATCTGTCCTCCAAATCTTTGCTGTGTGGCTTGTTACATGTCAGGCAACATGCTATGCACGAGGCATACAATAGTGAGCAGGACAGGCCTGGTATGAGACCCTTAGGAATGTAGGTCTGGCGGGGAAAACAAATATGCACTACAATGTGTGATAAATCTTACAGTGCCTAACTTAGGGGGTGTGATTAGAAGCAGCTTCTTAGAGGAAGGAATGGCTGTGCAAAGACATCACAGAGGAGGAGGGGAGTATGCCAGGAGACGAGAAGATGTTTAAGCCAGGGGTAGCAGCACTTGCAAAGACCTGAAAATGAGAGAGATTTGGGCCATTCTGCAGAAATGACTATATTTCATCTAGCTGGAGCACAGTATTTTGGGGGGTATGGAAACATGGCACTGGGGTTCAGGTAGTGCGTTAGCCTGGCTCCATGACCCTCTAAACTGCATCAGCAGTTATTTTCCAAACATGAACATACCATATCCCTAAGTCACCAGTTAAAGCCAGACCTGGGCATGACTCACGGAAAAAGGAGGAACAGGTTAGTTCCATCTATTTTGATATATTTGTGGAAAATTGTAAATATGACCAGGGGCTTTCGTAAGGATGTTCAAAATGGGGCAGAATACTCTGGCAGCGAGAGAACACAGATGGGCTCTCCCCCGGGCATGGTGTCGCCGAGTGAGTATACATGGGAGTAACTGCCAAATGCCTGTCTCTGTCGTCCAGGTCTAGCTGGTGTTAGGAGGATGGTTCAGAAGTAGTATGAATCTCATGAAGAAGATTAGGGTGTTAATATTGTGGAAACACTCACACCCGGGGCATTCAGGGGCAGCACGAGGTGAACAGAGGTGACCAGCCGGCCGTGCTGGCTCCAGCAAGACAACGCCCGCGGGACAGCCACAATCCTGGCATGTGACCCGTGGACTTCAGGAGCACACGCAGGTCTGGAGCTGGGTAAGGCAAGTGGTCAACACGAAAGACTTGGAACATCAGAGCCAGCACGAAGAAGAGAAAACACCACCCGAGGAAAGAAAGAAAAAGCACCCTGAACAATCGAGGAGCATTTGACCCAGGCTGCTGCCAGGAGAAGGTCAGCACAGGAGGGTGGGTGAGGAGGCAGGTGGATCCTCACCGGGCAGGGGCAGTGCTGGCACACGCCCGGGTCCCAGCCTGCGTGGTAGGACAGCAGGGTCATGGTGTCTGCTGGTTGCGTGTGGTCTGAAGCACAGGTCTAGGCAGACAAGGCAGGGTGAGCACCGTGGCTTGGGTCCTCGCCTATAGGGTGTCCTGGGGTGAGCGGGTGGGGTGAGCGACCTTTCTTAAGGATGCTTCTTTGTCTTTAAAATGGGCTTGTGGCACTCCCTGCCTGAAATCAGTGATCTATAGGACTGGTGGCATGGGCGGTGCTGGTGGCACCCACGCTCACCACACCTGTAAGAGCGGAAAATGACAGGCCAAAGGCAAAGAAGGAGTTGCTCAAAGAAGACGTTACTTCATGGCTTTGGGCTTGTGGTTTGGCTAGGAAGCAAAGGTATGTGTAGGAAGCAGAGCGCTGTTCTCTGCCATCGGATCACCTTCAGCAGGGACAGGCAAAGAAGCCGTAGAGGAGGGCTGTCTCCACACCTGCAGAGCTCTGCCTGAGCAGAATGCCAGTGGGCTCCCGCCAGCCCAGGTCCGCACAGGGTCGCAGTGAACCTACTGGGGAGCGAGGGGCCCACAGAGCGTGCGTCGGTGTCAGAAGCACTGGCCAAGCAACAGTTAACAAGATTCTGATCTCAAAGATGGGGATGCAAGGGCCAACACAGGGAACTGGAAACTAAACATAACTTAGAATTTTGACATTTAAAAGTAGCCTCATTTCCTCTGAGGTGGCTTTGAATGGGCATTTTTATATTCTCCACCAAGGGAAATTCTGGAAAATGAAGGTGGAGCCATGGTCCTGGTTACTTTCTACATTCTGTGATTCTCTGAGCTTTCTGGTTAAAATATTAATAAATTTTCATTTTTTCTCTGTGTTGAACAAGTGCGTTGCACGCTTAGCAGGACACTGAGGTAAGCTGGGCACTTTCCAAAATGCCAAAGGAGAAAGTATCTCTGATCACATTTGGCCCACAGCCAGGTTGGCAGCAAATCATTCCAAGACAGTGAGTAGGGAAGGATTTGCGAATGAATTAAATTCCAATGAGTGATACTACAGGTAGCTCATACATTAGAGGGAAATGTTTATTGACTATATATTATACTGAGGAAAAGAAAAGATAAATATTTGTGCTTCCACTGAGACACATTTAAAATTCCCAAACACCTATTGTATAATCTGCTAAGCAATTTGCCCAACTGTTTTGCATTTTTTTCCTGAACATGTGATTACAATGATATTTATTCTAGTCTGTGTGGATTTGTTTGGGGTGGTTATTTGTAGTTGTTATTTATCTGTTGTTGGATTTTTTTTAATAGGATGATAACTTAATAGGAATTATATATAAGGTATTATAATAAATCTCTTCTGATTTTTTAAATCAAAATCAATTTGGTCTTTCCATTAACAAGATATACAAATCTACAATCTTGAAAATTGTTTATGGGACAAAAAATATTAATTAAGTAGTGTAAAAGTCTGCTTTCAAAGTCATGCAACTGATTTTCCTGGTTAATAGACTATACTAGTTAATAAAGAGTTGCCTCACATATAATTATACCTAGAATACAATAAAATGTGAGTCACTAAATTAAGATCAAATGGTATCTTTCTCTGATGGTAAGGAGGGGTCTCAGGATCTTAACATGTTGGGTCGGGGTCACCATGCATCTTTCTGTGAAGCTCTGTGGAAATCCCACATGGCGAGGAGCTCTGCTCAGCCCAGTGACAGCACAGCTCGCCATGCACCTTGCTCAGTTGCCATTTTTGTGTTCAAAGATTGACTGTTCCGAGGAGACTAACTGGAATGAAGTATTTTAGTCATATTTGCCTAGAAAGTGTATATGTGATGGACTGGATGAAGCAGACCTGGAAGATGTAAAGTTTCGGGATAAATCTATGCAGGAAGTGAAAAGGGTCTTGAAGATGAGGGCAGTAGAGGGGAAGAAGAAAGGATAAAAATTGACCAGGAAGGGAGCCAAGGGTGTTCGAGGCAGCAGGGGTGTTTGGGTTGTGAGGGAATAGGGCATCTGGCCTCTTAACTTACAGAGACTGCGAGCATCCGAGTGACTCCGTGCTCCTCTGGGTCATACTGGCATGCCTTATCTGTGGGAGTTCTGGGGCAGGATTTGGTTATCATAGAACTTTCCCTTCGTGTTGCAATTGCCTTTGCCTTTCTCCTTCCCTAGACTATGAGCTCTTTGATGGCAGAGGCTTTAGCTTTCATCTTTGTATCCCTAAAGCACCCAGCTCTGTGCCAGGCACACAATAGGCACCTATTGAATGTTTGAAAAAGGAAGGCTGTGGTGAGGAAATCAAAGGAAGTGAGAGACTAAGTAGAAAGTGGCATTTGTCATCTGATAGTCAACTTAAAAATTAATAACTGAAAGGAACAAATTTTAGAGCAACATCTTTAGTTTACAGAGGGGTAACCCAAGGCTCCCAAGCAAAGGAAGCAAAAATGTGTCCGGTCAAGGACAAGAGCTGGCAGGGAGGCGGGGGCAGACACTAGGCTCATCCTGTACACTGTTTGGTCCCCATCTGGTGAGCAATCCTCCCTCCTTCCAGGGACAGCAGTATCTGTTCTATTTCTATCAAAGTGAACAAGGTTTGGGACACAAAGAAACATAAAATATATATGAAAGAAATCTTTTAACAAACCGAAAGTAGACCATGATGACTCTAACAGGGTTAGGTTCAAGCCCATAAGACTGACCACAAAACACATTAGTTGGTTGTAGAAAATTGAATTTTTACAATTATTACTTGATTTTTACTAACTATTAAAATCACATGGTTTGAAACCTTAAAATGATAAAAATGTGTAAATAAATGGGCACAGTGAGAAGTCTCCTTCCTTGCCTTTCCCCTCCCCCACCCCCACTGCCAGGCCGGTTACTACCCACACCACAGATGAGCATTTTTCTTTGTTTCTTACGTATCTTCTGGAGTTTCTTGGTGGTTATTTAAGCCAAATGTGAATAAATATCCTTACTTCCCCCCTTTTTATTACACAAAATGTAGCATATTACACATATGGACCTGCCACTTGCTTGTATTTTTAACTTAAAATATATCTTGGAGAACTGTCATATCAATACCGAAGTAACTACCTTTATTCAACTTCAAAGTATTCTATTGGATGGATGCAACATAATTTAATTAAATGACCTCTTATTGATGGAAATTTGGGTTATTTCTAATCTTTTGATGTTAGGAAAGAATCCTTTAATGACTAACATTGTACATACCCCAAGGGTTTGTGCACTTGTAATTCTGACATATTGCCAATTACCCTCCTAGAGGTGGTACCAATTTACATTCCAGTCAGCGGTACCTGCTTCTTCCCAACCTCGACATCAGAGCGTGTTATCAAACTTTAGGATGTCAGCCAATTTCATGGGTAAAAAATGGTATTTCAGGGTCGCTTAATTTGCATTTATCTTGAGGTTGAGAATCTTCGAGATACTAGAAAATGGAAGTGTAGAGTGAAACTACAATAGGATTTTCGCCTCTTACCAAGACTGAAAACCAGCCCACGGCTGATCTCAGAGGGCGAGACCTCTCCTCTGAGAGGCATTTGGGAGCAGACCACCCTCGGTACAAGCATTTCACGTGGATTAGCTCATTCAAATTCACACATCCTTGAATGGTAGGCATGGTCATGTCCATTTTACAGATGAGAAAACTGAGTCTGAGAGAGGGTAACCTTCCCAGAATAGGGTGAGATTGCTGGGGCTTGAATGTAGGTCTGGAGGACTCCAGGGCCCTGGATCTGAACCACTAGCCTGCGCCGTGTAGGATGCTGTATTTATGCAAAGTCAGGTCATTTGTATGCTGTTCTTCTCCCATTGGATTTACGCTCTTCTCCCTGGCTTCGCCGTCTTCCAGCTCGGCACCTGGCTTGGAAGGATTTATTTTTTGTTTAACGTAGCTGTGGTTCATTGCTTTTTCCTGAAGAATTCTGAGATGTGGCAAGTTCACTGTCATGCTCTCTCTCCTTCTCTGCGCTTTACCCTTTTCTGCCTGTGTTTTGCTAGAAGCCACTGTGTTTGTAGAAAATTATAAATATTGATCTGTTTTCTCTCTCACCTTCGTACACATATGGGAGTTGGAGCACTGGGCTGTTTAGTGATAATAAAAAAGCAATTGGGGAAATTTATTATTTTCTTGATCATATATGAGGGATTAACTCAATATAATCACATGAGGCCAAAATAAGATAAGACTAGTTGATTTATAATCTCCTATTAGACACAACTGGACTTTCCCAAAATTACTAGGGAAAGACTAATTCCTGTTTAATGTTACATTGAAAAGAATGGAGAACTTAAAAGTCAGTTCTCTAGATATGCAGCAGGTATGTCTATACCATCGTAGAGTGAATTACTCATCTTCCACTACAGTGGTGCCCACCTTGGTAGCATGGACGGAGAGCTCTTTCGGCAACAGCTGTCTAGCAAGGCTTCACTGGGCTATAAAATAACTAACAGGTATTTTCCTCTCTCCTCTCCAGGTTCGATAGCAAACCCTTGCAGTTTCCTTTGATCTCAAGAATGCATTTAGGCATCTGCCCTCCTTCCTAATAGCCACATTCAGAACACTGTCTGTGGTGACCCAGGACAGCACTTCTACAAACTGCGCTGCCTTCCTAGTCCGGCGCTCTCAGTTCCTCTTCCTGTCCCCACGCTTGGGCACGCCTGCCCTAGGAAGGCAAGCTTTGTCACAGCCAGGTCCCTGCTCATGAAACCTGCACCAGCAGTGACTGATTTCATAATCTTGGGTCATGGTTGTCCTGGAAACCAAGGACCAGATTAAGACTGTTTGTAATAAAAAATCTAGGCAAATCGAATCACTTGAAAATTGCCATTACAATGTACCTCCCGTGTCTGACACGCGATTCAGTTGAGGGATGAAGGAATTGAAAGAATTGCTCCCCCAGGCACTGCCTTTTACTCCTCCTGAGGGCTTACCTCAAAGCTGTTGTTTCCTGTCCTGGGTAGAGGAAGGTCAGGAAGAAGGGCTTGGCAGGGAGAGAGGGAAGAGGAACCAAGAGGAAGGTGCTTCTTCCTTTCTTCTCTCTGCCTCCACTGTGAACAACCCCCTTTTTGAAAACGGGGGTTCTCCCCCTTGGCTGCATAGTGGAATTATCTGGAGAGTTTTCAGAACTACTGATGTCTGGGCCCCTTTGGAACTGAATGGTCTAGGCAGCAACCTAAACACTGAGTGGTTTGAAAGCTCCCCAAGGGCACACCCACGTTCCTAGCATTATTTGCAATAGCCAAAAGACGGAAGCAACCCGAGTGCCCGTGATGGATGAAGGATAAACGAAAGTGGTGTATACATATAATGGGATTTTATTCATCCTCAAAAAGAAAGGAAATTCTCATACATCTACAACATGGATGAACATGGAGGATATCCCGCACTTGGGTCTGATAAGTGAAATACACCAGTCACGACAAGACAACTGCTGTATGATTCCACTTATACGAGGTACCCAGAGCAGTCCTGGATTCTTGGCTGTCACCGTGGATATCAGCAGTTTTCACAAGACAGCCTCCGGATTTGCTGTGTGAGAACCTTCTAGGGTCTCTGGTTTTCTTCCTGAGATTATAGAATCCGAATTTCAGTGGTTGGTACCTGGGGATACAAACTTTAATCATCTCCCCAAGTAATTCTGATGTGCTACGAGGGTTGGAAGTCACTGAATGTCCTAAAAGTCAAACTCTCTGATCTCACCTGAGGTCTTGGGCAATCTGGCTCCTAGCATGCTTTTCCAGTCTTGCCTACTGTCTTCCCTGCATCCCTCAGACAGGACTGTTCATCCTCTCTGCAACACTCTGCACTTACTCTGTGCCCTGGTTCAGAATTTCCTCTCTGCCTGGAGCACCTTCCACTCCTCTTTGCCTACTGCAACCTCCTCCCCCTTTGAGGCTTGGACAGACTGTAACCTCCTCCATAGAACTTTCCTGGATTCCTTTCCACATCCTCATTCCTCTTCTCTCCTCTGCCCCACTGCTGGTCACAATTAGTTGCACACTCTGGGGCCTTTTCCATCATAGTGTGTCACTTTTGAAAATGTCGCTTTTGACATTTTCAAGATACGGTCTCATGCTTGAGTCTGATTCTCTCTGGGAAGACAAGGAACGTTCCCTGGTCCTAGCATGATGTTTGGCTCAGAGTGAGTGTTTAATGTATTATATTGAAATGAATTAGCTTTCCAGCTCAGATGTTCTTTACTTCTAAGCTCCAGATAAATATGTCCAGTGGTCCACATGGTGTCTCAAGCTTCTCAACCAAAACAGTCAAAACAAGATCTTAGTATTTCCTTGCAGTTTTTCCCTTCCCAGTGTCCCCCATCTCAAAAATGGCATCGCTGTCCACCCGGTTACTTCCTCAGGCAGAGTACTGGTCATCACCTTTTACGCCTCCACATTTTCACCTCCCACCTCCAGTCAGACGTCGGGACCTGGCAATTCCATCTCCGAAATACATCACAAACCCTCCTTTTCCTCTTCGTCTCCATTGTCACCACCAGACATGGTTATCTGTCTCTACAGAGAAGCGCCGCCTGGTCTCAGATACTCTCCCTTGCCCCTTCCAGTTGGTTCTCTTCACTGCCCACACTGAGGTTTATGACACATCTGGCCAGGCCACTCCATTGCTCTTGACAGTCTCAGTCCCCAACAGGATCTGGAAGGCTCTGCCCGACCAGCCCTGCCACCGCCTTCTGCCACCGAACCTGGCTTCACATCTGCACTAGCAACACCAGCCCCAGGGCTGTGCCTTATTGTGGCCTTATCTCTTTCCTTCCTCAGAGAATTTGCCTGTAATGATCTCTCTGCCTAAACTGCCATCACTGTGTCCCCTCTTAGTGACCACCACCCTTCTTTCAGCTTTAGTTGGAATGTCACTGCCTCAGGGAGACCTACCTGCAGCTCAAGTGCAGTGGGCCCCCTGATTGCTTCTGCAGAACATTCTCGATTTCTCCATCTTTGCCCCTATTACAAGTCCGCCTATTAAAGATAATAATGTATTGTGTATTCCCTCTCTATTGGGTTTCGTGTCTGACTGTACCCTGTCTTTGAGCATATAGTAATTGCTCAATAAATAATTGCTACATGAGTCAATTCCATCCAGTCAGCCTGTACAGACCAACCTTATTTTCTAGACCACACTCGTTTCTAGCAGAATAGAAAAAAGTAATGAATGTACCTGCCACAGAATTGCTCCTCTCTCGAGCTGGACCAAGCTAATCACTGATAGACAAAGTAGGGAGGGCTGGCTTAGGAGGGGGCTCCTGCTCGCCATCGTGCTAAAAAATCCAAGTCCTCCACCCCTTCTCTGCTGAGTTCCTGTCATGACTGGACACAAAGTCCTGCAGCCTCTGGCCCCCACCTGCCAGGCTCTGGCCCTGGGGCTGGGAGGGAGGCCCACCCCTTTCTCTGTGCTTCTCAGGACACATTATCATGAACAAAAGAGGGAGAAGGAGGATAATTTTCTTGTGATGAATGCTGCATTTTAAATGAGGTTCCTTAGGCATTTAAACAATCATATTTATTCTACATGCAACAGTAGTTTCATTATATATAGTGAAAATCCTTCTAAATGTTAATGTAACATTGGCCCAAGGAACCTCACGTTTGGAATGAATAAACCAAGATGTGGCCTCACATTAGAGAAAATGTACTAGGCTTAGTTCTCTGCTGCAGCTTGTTTTAGGGAGAAAACAGTTTTTCGCAGTTGTAAAGAACACAGCCTTTGAAGTCTGAGACCTGAGTTCAAATCCAAGCTACTCACCAGGTGACTTTAAGTCAATATTTGCTATGACTCAGCCTCCTGCGTAGGGCTTTTCGAAAGGACCACATGAAAGAACATATATCGACTGATTGATATACAATGCTTTTAGAATGTAGTTCACAGTCGGCCCTTCATATCCGCGGGGTCTGCATCTGTGGATTCAACCAACTGTGGATCAAAAATATTTGAAAAAAAAATTTCACAAAGTTTCAAAAAGCAAAACTTGAATTTACTGGGCGTGCCAAGTACTGTGCTGAATCCACGGTTAGAAGTGACGTGTAGGCATTGCATTAGGTGTTATGAGTGTTAAATTGTTAGTACTCGTATAAATTCCTTATATTCTAGCTCAGTAACTGAGCCTACCTTGAGTCGAACTGAATCTTGCCTAACACCCGTCATTCGTTCAATACGTATTTCTTGAGCTCCTACTGTGGCTGATGCACCGGGCAACGTTTAGGTGGATAAAATGAATATGGTTTTGCCCTCAGGAGGCTTAAGGTCCAGCGGAGACAAAAGGACAGGTAAGCGAGCCAGTTAGCACGTAGCTGCAAACTGGGATGCGGTGCTGCCCGGAGATGGGCTGCCGCTGCGAGGGGGCGATGGGCAGAGGGGCAGTGGGGAAGTGGCTCAGTCCTGCTCCCAACCCGACACAGGACCCTGAGGGACTCTGCCAAACATTTTGTTTATCCGTCTTGATACTCTTCCAATTTCCTGATGCACTTTACAAATCTAGCCTAACTCTGATGCTTTAATTTGACCCAAAACAAAATGGTGAGTGTGTAACACACACCCAACCTACAGGTCAGTAGATTAAAAACAATCCTTAAATAAAATGGTAGCAAACAAAAGCCAGCAGCATTTGCAAAGAATAATTCACTACAACCAACTGGATTTTGTCCCAGACTGCAAAGGTGGACTGCCATAAATAAATCTGCCAGTAGAATTTATCTTGTCAGTCCGTCAAAGGAGAAAGGCTGTCCTCCTCTTCTACAAGTGGACAAATTATTTCCTTGTATTCAACATTCAGAATAAGCCTCCCCATATTACTCATTGCTGTGGTTATTTTGCCTGAAGCTCTAAGGCTGACTAGGAAACTCAATGATTAAAGCCATCCCTCCAGGTTAACACAAAAATAATCGTGTGCATCTCTGTGCGAGTGGTGGGAGTGTAAACTGGCCATTTCTACCAGATTGGTTTAGATGACATCAGTATCCACAAGGCTTCAAACCAATGTAAGCACCATTTCGGGCCCGTCCCTGCCACCTGCTCAGCCCAAGTGCTGAAACAGAAGTAACAAAACCCCCCAAAGGCTGTGGCCGCTCACTAGCGACGTGGTTTATGCCAGCATATAACTGACAGCCTCCATTTCTGAAATTAATTACTTTTCTTCTGGAGTTAAATTTGCTGATGATGCTTCTCACAGAAATATGAGGTCTTTACACAGCAAATGCTCTAATTAAATAAGAATAAAGGCAGAAAACTTGGAGGCCTAAATGAGATACATTTATTCTGTGCATGTGGTTGAATCTTTAATAATTTGAAATGTAACAGTCTCTTCCCTCCTGGGATGGAGATGATATCTTGCTCTTTCTGAATATGCATCTATCTCCCTTCTAATGTTTATTTATGACTGTGGTAAAGAGGAGATGCTCTCACTTTGTTGTTCTCCTACCGTCCCCTGCCCAGGCTCCAAACCTCAGTGCTATGGACTGAATGGTCCTCCCGCAATTCATAGGCTGAAGCCCTAAGCCCCAGTGTGACTGTATTTGGAGATCAGGCTTTTAGAAAGTAATTGATGTTAAATGAGGTCATAAGGGAAGGGTCCTAATCTAATAGGATTGGTAGCCTTGTAAGATATCTCTCTCCCCCCACCTCCCTCCCTCTTTCCGCTTTCTCCTCTAGCCCTCTCCCTGCACACAGGAAAAGCCATGTGAGCAGACAGCAGCAAGGTGGCCGTCTGCTGAGGCAAGAAAAGAGCCCTCACCAGAACCTGACCATGCTGGCTCCCTGATCTTAGACTTCCATCCTCTAGAATCTGCTAGAAAATGAGTTTCTGTTGTTTAAGCCACTCAGTCTATGGTATTTCGTTATGGCAGCCCAAGCAGACTATGACACCCAGAGAGGAGATAAAGGGGTAGATGAGAGTATAAGAAAAACAAAAAAATCCAGCTTCTCTTCCCTCTCCTGTCTAACTAAACATTCTTTCCAGCTCCCAACACTTGGCTCACACAGGGGGGATGCTGGATTACTGTGTCTTTTGAACTGGCTTCTGGGAGACCAGGAGTTGCTAACATGTCCCTGTACAGGGACCGCAGACATACTTGCTGCCTCAGGATCAATACCTCTTCTCAGCATCCCCCCTCCTCTGTGGGTCAGATCACAGTGACGGTGCATGGAAGGGACAGTGGGCACCTCTATTTCCCGGGCACCGGGCCGGGCACTGCAGCCTGCAACCAGCCCTTTCAAGCTCCACATCCGCTGTGTCAGGAGAAATACAGCAAAGGAGCTCCAGGCTGTACCTCCTCTAAGTAACAGAATTTAGGCGCGTCCAGCTTTGAAGCCAGGGCTCTTGGCACAGTGCTCTGCCCATATCACGATGCTTTCAGGAGCTACTTATCACGGGAGCCACTGCTGGCCAAGCACCGATGTAGTGCAGAGACCAGGTCGATTCCCCAAACTCCAGACTACTGTGAGCTTCTATTCTCCCACACCAGCCCGTCTGCCGTCACCCAGGCTTGGATCCATCAGGCAAAGGAGATAACGAACCCAGGTGCTCCAAGCCCTCAGCTCTCCCAAAGGCTGCTCTTTAAAGTATTTGGGGAGAGAAAGAGAACATGTCAAATAAGGATCTTCGAGCAGCAAGCTAGCTTGCGTAGGGGATTTAATGAGAGATTTAATGAATGACAGTGGGTATCGCACAGCACCCAAGAGCAGAAGAGTGCTGGCCCCGGGAAGAGTTTCCAGAGTTAGACTCTAGGAACTTGCCAGGAGCCCTTGCAACTCCTGTTCCCATCCGTCTGCTTAGCTGCTCCCTCCTCCTCTCTGTCCACACAGCAACTGCTTTGAGTCCCCAGGGTGGAACACGGGTGCCCTGCCCGGGCAAGGTTACATTTTCTTGTCTCAGCTGTCCAGACACTTCCGGGTTATCTGTTATTTACACCTCCCTAGGAGAGAGCACCTGGGTCAGTCTCCCACGCTGCGTCCAGTTTGCTGTGGCTCAGAGAGGCAAGAGCACAGAGTAAGCAAGGCAGCGACAAACAGAGACAAAAAGGCCTCCCTCAAAAAATGTTTATCACAGAAAAAGGAGAGAAGGGAGCACAGGAGAGGAGAAAGGTGGCCAGCAACTTTTGTTGACTTTCTGCCAGATGTCTGTGTCCTAGATGTCACCATGAATGCAAGGGAATAACACAGGGTCCTCTATGGGCCTAGCTGGGGCGGGGCAGAGAGAACTGGAAGAGACAATTCCTGAGCAGCAGGTAACAGTGTTCACTCATGCGCCGAACTGTGAGGTCAAGATGCCGTGCCCCAGAAGGTCAGAGCGGGAGCAGCGTCGGTGCTACAGAGCACTGAGAAGGAAACTCAGGTTTACTGTCCCGAGCATCTGCTGGATATGTTCATATGTTTTATCTGATTCCAGCCTCTCAACAGTTTATCTTCAAGATAAACACTGAGAAAACTTCCTGGAGGATGGAGGGAAAAAGCATTGCGGTGGCACTCACAGCATGAGCACCGTCTTGCTGGTGGGAACGTCCATGGTTTGCCCAGGAGAGATTCAGGTATCCAGTCTAAGTGAAGCAGAAAATGCATTGGAAAGGGTGGAATTTGTAGGGAGGAAGTTTAATAAGAATACAAAGTAATAAAATCGCCATGCATTTATTCAGTTTACTTCTTGATCCCCCCCCACTGTGTGCCAGGCTCTGGGAACATCCCTACCATGGTGTGTCGGGCCCTGGGGACGAAGAGAGAGACAAGACGCAGCACACACCTTGAGCAGCCCCAAGTCTAGCGGGCAGAGGCGTAAGTGTGGGTTACAGCAGGCACAGCCTTCGCGTGTTTCAGAGATTGCACCCTCACCTGTAGGTTCCAGTTTCTCAGGACACGAGCGTGTTTTGCCCCGGCAGACAGGGAAGGCAGAGGATCAAACCCACAGCATCTTAGTGCGGGCGCCATGTGTCTCTCTCATTTTTAAAAGCACCTAAGGAGATTTTTAAAAAGAATTTAACAATCTAACAGCCGAGACTGGGATTTTAGGGTGATCTGGTACCCAAAGCAACAGAAGGTTAAAGACACTAATCTGCAGAACCAAAAAAGTTGACGCCATACCATTGGGCAGCAACTTTGTAATGCTGTTCATATACTGTAAATCTCATTTTTAATAAAAATGTATCTTTAAGATATATACAACGATTACCCTAGAAATAGATT
Organism: Propithecus coquereli; assembly: GCF_000956105.1. Taxonomy (NCBI): domain Eukaryota; kingdom Metazoa; phylum Chordata; class Mammalia; order Primates; family Indriidae; genus Propithecus; species Propithecus coquereli. Next base: position 952,784 of record NW_012147975.1, read on the forward strand.
GGACTGTCTATTATATTGATATATACACAATCTTGGAAATTTGTCTCTAGTGCCTGGTTTACTATACACCAATAGGATTTAGAGCTCCATAAAAATACTTTATAGCGTTCGGGCAGCAATGTTCCTATTTCTTATGCGGCTACATTGGAAATGTGGCTGGGGCTGTCATTCATCTTTGGCACTTAAATGTTTTTCACAAATAGTGGCTGCCTTAAGAAAGCATCACCAAATAAAATATTTTTATTTGGTTCTTTGGTGATATGTCAATAGACATTAAAATAAAAACTTCCGCGACTTAGGTGCTACAGCCGCTTCCAGATGCTCTCAAGGGGAGCTGAAGGGGCCCTGAGGACCCATCGGGGGGAGGAGAGGCAGAGCTGAGGGATCATCGCCTCTTAAAAGGACAGATCTCTCCATTGTCCATTTCATCCTTACTGGGAAGGAGGGAGCACAGTGGAATTGTACCGAGATGCACTCTGGCAGGTCCAGAGGAGGACCGTCAACATGATCTGTGCCTTGTGTCTGCCAGCATGGGAGGGGGACACGCGTGTGCCTTGTCTCCAGACACCAGCAATATGCAGGTGTCTCTTTCTTCAGCAAACTCAGTCTGTGGTGATAGCTTTACCCGCTGGATATGGTTAAGGAGGAGGATGATTACAGATTTAACATAATGGTGCATTTATAATCTATTTAAATAGGGAGACCTGATAGGATATTAAAAATAGACTTTTGCTTTCATAAAGTAGATTTGTCTGCCCAATCATATTGCTTGGAGTGGGTCACATATATAGGGAATTTTGACTTGTTCCTTTTTAGTAGTAATAATAATAGTATTACTAAAAATAACAATAGCACTTCCTTAGCCGCCTTCCTTGCTTTGGTGTTCTTCAAAGCACTTATCACCTGAAACACTATTATATTTTATTATTTGTCTATTGTTTGCCTCCTTCCACTAGAAGGTAAACCTTATGCAAGAAAGAATTGTCTTCTTTTTCTTCCCCATCTATCTCCAGAGTCTAGAACATGTCTGGCTCAAAGCGTGTGCTCAATAAATATTTTTTGAACAAATGGAAAAGCTAACTGTAAGTCTTGAATTGGTATCCCTTACCTCATTTAATTAATACAATACTATGAGTAATACTATTTATTATTCTCATATGTTTAAGAAAATAATGAATGTATTTTTCATATGAAGAGTTAAAATACCACTGGAGCCCAGATTATAATCTTTAAATACCATTTCCTACTAAAACCAACAAAAGCTTCCCAGAGAAATGGCTGATTCCAGATCTCGGTGGGAAATGTGCAGAATGAGATTGGAACATCCTGTTATGCAGAAAGCAAAGAAGCCATCAAAGACTACCTGGGTTGTGTCTAAGGTATAAAAGGCCAACTTGAAGGAGCTCCTACTGGCCAAAGATAAGTAGAAAAAGAATAACTGCAATAGATTGAAAACCTTAAAACGTTAAAATCCATTAGCACATAATGGTACTTCAAAAAAATAAAAACCACCGGATTGGTCGCCTTTGGAAGATACCAGAGAACATACTGTTCATTCTGAAGGTGGTGGATAAAAGAATCAAGACTTGCAGTTTCTGCTCGGAGATACAGAGAGCAGGGGACAGAACTGTTCCCACACTCATGGGAAGAAAAAAGCTGGAAAAAATGCAAATAAATGACTTTTCTTGAACTTTCAGAGAACTGAGATCACAGGACAAATAACTAACCTGAAATCTGGTGTCAAAGACAAAACTCAACAGGCAATGAAGGAGACGATTATATTCAGACTGTTGCCACAGGAAGGACGCTCAGATTCAGAGATCAGAGTGTCTGGGCAGCGCGGTTCTTACCTTAGACTTTCATGGGAAGAAGTAGACAAGTTACAGGTTGGGTGGTTTACCAGTGGGATTGTTTTGCAGTCCGGGGAAGACTCAGTCAGTCAGCTGAATTATAAATGTCGTCTCTGTGTCTACCTGGTCCCAGGGAAACAAACAGGTCTCACTTTAGCTATTCACGCATAAGGCAAAGAACAGGAAGTTGGCTAGGGGTGCACGGGGAAGGGTCTGTATCTGACTTTATCAGTAGGTTTAGGCAAAAGGGGAAAGGTCTGTGTTTGGCCTCGTAACAAGTAAACACAAAAGTCTTACGCCAGTCATGACAAAGAGTGGACAGCAAATATTGTCGGAATCATACTGGGAAAGACGGTTCTTTGTGGCAAGCCGTTTCCTGAAACACACAAAAACGGGAAAACTTCTTAACTGCTGCCGTCTGCTGGGAGCACAGGACTCAGGCGAAGTTCAACATTCTCCCTAGAGAGAGACAGGTGTCCGCAGGGAGAAACAGGACCAGGACATCTGCTTACCTGATGCAGACTACCAAATGCCATATAAGTGCATAAGAAGAAACTTTTAAGGAATTCCTAAAGGCTGGGTATGGGCTAAGGTAAGAGTGTGAATCCCTAATGGGCCACAGGCATGGAGGAGGTTCGCAAACTCCTACAGGTGTGGTTTCCCTCAGGTGTTTAGCTCAGAGCTGGCTGGGGGAGGGGAATAGCAGCCCGTGCTGACACTCCACTGATACCTAGCACACCTGTGAAAGGAAAACCTTAGCTTCAGAAGGAGGAGGAGTAAAAACTTTAGGCTTAAGAAGCTGGAAGCAATTCGTTGCAGCTGGGCATGGGGAACAGAAAAGCTAAAGCTCTAGTCCCAGAAGGGCAGGAGGAGTGCAGAGCCCAGCGCTAGGTTTGCGGGAGGAACCAGGGGCACAGTGGCAGCCCACGACTGAGGCTCAGTCAGAGGATCAGAGAATATCTCCGTCCCTTAATCTCCTGCCTCCACACCGAGTGTCCGGAAAAAATAACAGGAATCCAGATGGGAGAAGCACAAAAGCTGATCTGCCCTGACTCCCGGAGAGAAGGGAAGACCCAGGTCCAAGCCAGGAGACCCAAAGCCAAACGGGGAGCAGACGCTGAGAAAAGCCCCCAGCAAACAGCCGTACCCCAGACGAGGTAGGACGCTCGTGACTGAAACAGGTGTTCAGTTGGTTCTTCTTTAATCCTCATAAAAATCTTTGCATTTTTGTCGTCTTTTTGCCTTTATTCTGTTTCATCATTAGTAACTAGCGTCCTTGTTATCACGTGCCCCATGTGTGCTGCTTAATCCCTTTATTTTCAACCTTCCTGTCACCTTGCTTCTTGTAAAAGCACATCACTGTTTTTGTTATTTTGTTGTTGGGGTTGGTTGTGTTGCTATTTTATGATGGTCTCTTTGAATCCCTTCTAAGAGTCCTCCTTTGGGTGTTAGGACGATAGCCATAGTGAAGGCAGCTTGCTGGGCGTCTAGGCTGGGGGAGAGTTCCCCTGGCTTCCACGTTACCTGTGAACGTGAGCTTCAGCCTCTACCACAGCCACCTCTCAGGAAGCAGGCGTGCATTTAAAAGTTCTTTTCTTTTTCTTTTTTTATTTCAGCATATTATGGGGGTACAAATGTTTAGGTTACGTATATTGCATTTGCCCCACCCAAGTCAGAGCTTTAAGCGTGTCCATCCCCCAGATGGTATGCACCGCACCCATTAGGTGTGAATATCCCTCTCCCCTCTCCCCCCTCCCCCATCTGCTCGACACCTGATGAATGTTACTACTATAGGTGCACTTAAGTGTTGGTCAGTTAATACCAATTTGATGGTGAGTACATGTGGTGCTTGTTTTCCCATTCTTGGGATACTTAGTAGAATGGTCTCCAGCTCTATCCAGGGTAATACAAGAGGTGCTAGATCACCATTGTTTCTTGTGGCTGAGTAGAACTCCATGGTATACATATACCACATTTTATTAATCCACTCATGTATTGATGGGCACTTGGGTTGTTTCCACATCTTT
>NW_012147975.1:963355-964806 GCF_000956105.1 Propithecus coquereli
ATATATATTTTTAGTTGTCCAGATCATTTCTTTCTATGTTTTTAGTAGAGACGGGGTCTCACTCTTGCTCAGGCTGGTCTCGAACTCCCGATCTTGAGCAATCCACCCACCTCGGCCTCTCGAGTGCTAGGATTACAGGCGTGAGCCACTGCGCCCAGCCTAGATCTTTTAAGTCTTGACTGAGGACCAGGGGAAAGTCGGAGAGGGCTTCCATAAACCGCTGGGGCACGACTGTCTAGACAGACGATCGTCCTCCCCAGGTGAACGGACTCTCCTGGCCCAGACACACACTGAAAGAGGCAGAGCAAAGGGTCACTCCCGTGAAGCAAGTGGCTTCAGGAAGAATCGGTGACAGAATGGTATTTGGGTTAAGGTATTACCTGGAAACAAAGGATAACAATTTCACTGATGGCCCTGAAGTCTTGAGCAAATGGCTGTCCTCCCGTGTTTGAGTTCTTTTCTTTCAGGACAGGAGTGTTACAAGGGCTAGTGTGGGGATGTGAGAAGACCTGGACACAGAAGGCTTTCAACTACAATTTTGATCTTTTACTCTGTGTTGACTTCAGTGAATATTGGGGAAGTTTAGTAATGGTTTGGTAGGATCTACCTGCATTTTTGTAGGTTCTCCCATTATTTTGCTTATGTCAGTGAAATTGTTCACCCATAGAGTGTCAAGTACAGTGTCAAGATTCTCATCTGGGGTATGCAGTAAACACAATAAAGGAAGTAAAGGCGCATCCGGAACACACACAACTGGACTATGAAAAGAGCAATGCTCCGGAACCTCAAGAAACAGTCCCTCTGGTGAGCCTTTAATATGACAGTTCCATTTGCAAAGTGAGCCTCTGCCTGTTAAATTGGCGGGGTGGCATCACAGAGCAGGAAGGAATGTTTTTCAGTCAAGGACCTAAGGGTTAGGTTAAGGGCTGGGAGATAGGAAAATTCCGAGGGTTATTTGAACTACCTAACCACCCAAGTCGTAAGTTTACCCTGAGGAAGAGTGGCACCAGGAATTGATGAGGATGACGATATTTATAGTTAATTCACCTTGAGTGTTTAAAGGTATGGCGGGATATTGAGTGATTTTTTCCTTCCTTGGAGCACCTTCATTGATCTGAATTGAGGGATTTTTCTTTCATAATATGGGATCGTTTCTTTTCTAGTGTTACTTCCGTTAACAATGTCTGCAAGTGTTCTTGTCAGCAGGTAGTTGGTTGGAGAATGAACTGCTTAGCTTTTTAATCTATAGTTTGCTTTGGCTCTTGTCTCATTTTTGTTCTAAAGCCCTATGAAAACGTTCTGCCAGGTGATACAGTTTAGCAAACAGAGCTATCTCCCATTCTAATCTCCACTTCTCAATTAGGTCTCAAATGTGAGGTTTAACTCCAGGGACAAAATGAGAGGAAAGGGCTGTTGTTAGCACTTTCTTTAACTCCTAAGTGATGTCAGAA
>NW_012147975.1:964856-968659 GCF_000956105.1 Propithecus coquereli
ACATCCAATAAATGTTATTCTTATATGTGCACTTATGTGTTGATCAGTTAATACCAATTTGATGGTGAGTACATGTGGTGCTTGTTTTTCCATTTTTGGGATGCTTAGTAGAATGTGTTCCAGCTCTATCCAAGAGAAAACAGGAGGTGCTATATCACCATTGTTTCTTAAAGCTGAATAGTACTCCATGGTATACATGATCTTTAACTTTTGAGTGGTTTCACATTCGAGAGTGTTTATTGTGCTGATCCTTGTGTAATTCTGTTTTGAGTACTTCTTGGAGAGCTGGTCTTGGTGAATTCCCTCAATCTTTGGTTATCTGAGAATGTCTTTATTTCTCCTTCATATATGAAACTTAGTTTTGCAGGGTACAAGGTTCTAGGCTGGGCATTATTCTGTTTCAGAAGAGTGAGAATGGGGCCCCAGTCTCTTCTTGTAAGGTTTCAGTTGAGAAATATGGTGTTATTCTGATGGGCTTTCCTTTGTATGTTATTTGTTTCTTTCACCTTACAGCTTGTAGAAGGGCCTTTTTAGTGGATATTTTGGTCAATCTGATGACTGGATGTTGTGCTGTCTTCCTATTTCCATTGAATTTCCCAGGGGTCCTTCGAGCTTCTTATACCTGTGTATCTAGATTTTTAGCAAGGCCTGGGAAATTCTCCTCTATTACTTCTTCAAATAGCTTATCCAGCCCTTGCGTGTTTTCTTCTTCACCTTCAGGAATCCCCATCACCCTCAGGTTCAGTTTTTTCATATAATCCCACATTTCTTGTAGGCTTATTTCTTTTCTCTTAATTTTCTGCTCGATCTCTGTGACTGACTTATTTAGTTGGAAGGATTTGTCTTCAATCTCTGAGATTCTTTCTTCTGTTTGATCTACCCTGTTCTTGAGGCTTTCTGCTGTGTTTTATAGTTCCCTGAATAAGTCCTTCATTTCCAGGAGATCGGTTTGATTTTTCTTTAATATTTCAATTTCTTTAGTGAATTTTTCTTCCAAGTCCTGGATTTTTTTTGTGGTTTCTTTGTGTTGGTTATCCATTTTTTCCTGCATAGGATTGAATTTTCTTACAATCCATGTTTGAAATTCTTCTTCTGTCATTTGAGTGTTCTGAGTTTGGTTAATGTCAATTGCTAGAGAGCTGTTGTTCCTTTTGGGGATGTGCTTTCCGTTTGAGTCTTCATACTTCCAGAGTTCTTTCACTGGTTCCTTCCCAGCTCGATCAGTTGTTCCTTCTTGCCTTTAGATTTTCATTCGGATAATGACATGCCCGGTTTCGTCTCTGAGCCAGTAGGTGGTGTTTGTGGGTGAGATTCAACCACACCCTTTATGATGAGTCAGTAGATGCAGTAAAAGAGTGTGCAGGATGACCTCCTGGTCAGTAAGTGGCACTTGCTGGGAGAAACAAGCTGTTTTTGGGTCCTGTAACCAGCTCTTGTTCCTCTGGAGAGGCCCTCTTGTGCCTTGGGTGGTGGGTGGGGCCCTGGGACTTCCAGGTGTGTCTTTATTCTCCACTTCAGTGGGGGCAGGTCTGGGAGTGAGTCTGGGCAGAGCTCGGTTGGGTAAGCCTGCCCTCGGGCTCCACAAATGCTGTTAGCAGGGGTCAAAGGTCTGTTCTTTGCTTCTGTGCAAAGCCACCTGGACGGGCTGAAATGGCTCCACTCAGCTGAAAAGTCTGAGTATGGGGGGTGAGGCTGTCTGAGACCTGCACTCTGGAGCAGGTCTCGCTCCTTTCCACCCTCCCCTATTCCATGGTTTCTCCCAGGCCTCTGCCAGCAGGCAGGACCTCGGGCCAGTGGATCTCCCCTGGCTATGACGTGGGCCGGGAGGTTCCCTACTCAGGATGGCAGCCTGAGCTGGGTGCACAGCCCTCTTTTGGGAGGAGGGTTGCTGCTCAAGCATACTGATCTGCCCCTGAAGGCACACACTCCTCAGTAGGCTCTTTCACAGATATCCCTTCCGTGCCCTGGGGCAGTGTGATTGTGACCTGGGTGTAGGGGGTCTGGTCTGCAGGCCTGTCCCCTGGAGATCAATCCCTGACCCTTCCAGGGGGAGGAGTGCTTGTCTCGAATCACCTACAGGGTGCCCAAGCTGGACCTATTTCACTTCACTTTGGGATTTGGCCCTCTCTCCTGGAGTCACCAGGTAAGCAGCACCCGGGAGGGCTGGCAGGTAGAGAGGTCACAGTCTGAGTACCCCTCAGTCTGCTGTAGGGCCCCAAAAGGAAAGGTCACATTCCTTGGAAATGCCTCCGTGTGGTGGCTAAATTGTCTCTCTGGGCACCCACGGGTAGGGAAGGGGAAGGAGAGAATGGAGCAATATGGCATCTGCCAGTGGGCTCGGGTCTGCGCGCCGGGAGGTGCTGCAAGGGAGCTGGGAGCCCGGCACTGTGTCTGCAAGAGGCCACTGCTCACTGGCGGCAGCCGTCTCTGGGCTGGTGTAGGCAGGTCTCTCCAAACGCTCGGGAGCCCACCAGCAGTCCGAGATGCGAGGGAGGGGAAAGTTATCTGCTCCACCTACCCTTGTCTCTGGTCTCCAAGCCTCTCGGGGACCTTTCTCCTTCCGGTTCTCCTCTGCAACGTCTTCCCGTGGAGTCTCCCGTAGTTTCAGGCATCCTTCGTTCCGACCCTCATCGGATCTATATTTTTCTGCTAGTTTATTTTTTTCACTTTCTTCTAAAATCTGTCGTTTTTGCAGAGACACTCTGGCGGCTTTTCTCGTCCGCCGTCTTGACTCCTCCCCCTGTAGTTGTTTTTGAGACAGGGTCTCGCTCTGTCTCCCAGGCTAGAGTGCGGTGGCTTCATCATAGCTCGCTGCAGCCTCCAACTCCTGGGCTCAAGCAACCCTCTGCAGGTTCAGTTCTGAGGTATGATCCAGTGAAGATTATTAGGTCAAGGTTCTCACTAGGAGTCTTCTAATAAATCTAAGCGAGGTACAGGGTTCTGTCACTGAGATAAGACAGTCATGAAGGCTCCCCCTTTTCTGGCAGGGGCAGGAGAAGGCCAGGGTTCAGCTGTTGCAGCCGAGAATACTAACGTGAGCGAGAGGGAGTAATAACATCCCATAAGAGGTTAACCGGATGGCTGGAGAGTGCTGTGTGGCCTCAGTCAGTAGTATCTGCACAGCGTGAGGAACACGAGGTCAAGCGGGAGCTTAGAGCTAGCTCAGCAGAGACATCACAGCAGCAGCAGGGCCCTCGTTCAGGAGGGATGAGCCTTTGCCACCAGGTCGAGGGTAAGGCTACAGTAGATGGTGGGGTTTGATGGTCCCCATGAAGTTGAGTTAAAACCCCAAGGTCTTGTCCGGATCACTCATGCACAAAGAGGCCCAGATGCCTAGAAAAGGAGGCTGTTGAAAGCCTTCTTCAGGTTTCAGAAGGCCTGCTCATGTTCCAGCCCTCAGAGCAGAAGGTCTCTTCCTGAGGACTTATTCATAAAGAAGTTTTATAATCTCAGAAAAATTTGGCAAGCATTGTCTGCAATGCCCAGTTAAACTTGGAAATCCTCTCAGTTGTCATTGTGAGAGGTCTAGGGTAAGTTTGAATAGCCTTCAGACTAACAGGAGAGAGTGTTTTTCCTCTATAGATAGGTCATGCCCTAAATAATGAACTATTCTGGCAAAATTGTAATTTCTCTTTTGAAACTGTATGTCCCTTTGTTACTAAGACTGAGAGCAAGTAAATGGAGACCTTTTTATAGGCTTCCTTGTGTTCTGAACAAAGGAGATGATGTACATGTTGTGTCAGAAATGAATCACAAGGAAAATTTAGATCTTTTAAGTTTTTTTTTTGTTTGTTTTGTTTTTT
>NW_012147975.1:970349-972268 GCF_000956105.1 Propithecus coquereli
TATTTGCTAGTCTATCTTGAAAATCTCCTATAGCTTCATCTTGTGTGTGTGTGGGTTTTTTTTTTTTTTTTTTGCATGTTTAAATTATGGTCCTAACAAGTTTTGCTGGAAATGTTTGAGGTATGGCTTTTAGGAGACTTTGACCCACTTTTCTGGCCCATTTTTGACCCTCAGGCTTATTGTAGAAAAAAGGGTCCTGTAGGTCCCTTTCTGGGTCAATCCAATCGGCTTTCGTCATCCAGGATTTAGCATCTGAGGTTTGGACCAACATGTGTACAAGTTGATATAGGTCAGGTAATCCTAGGCCACATGTACCCAAAAGGATTTTAAATTCTTCTGGGAATATTTGCTGGTCTTGTTTGAATTTATGGAAATCTTTCATTATAGCTCTTAACTCATCTCAGGTCCAAAGTTTGAGTTCGACAGTTGCCTGCGTGCCTGGCTCATGGGAGGCGTGGGTCTTTACAGGCAGCTGGCATTTTGGGGTTTTAGGAAAGTTATTGGGGAAGGGTAGGAGATCTGGATAAAGGGAGGATGAGGGAGGAGGTGCAGAAGGAGAGAATTCAGCAGGATAAAAGGGGGAGCTGGATGTGGAGAGGCAATTGGAGGACAAGGTGGGGAGATTTACTAGAGAAACAAGTCTAGTTTGTTTCTATTTAAGTTTGTCAAATTGCTGTTTAGCTTTGGCCACAGAATCTTGCAGTGATGTGATCTTTGATTCAGAGTTTTGTCCAGAGGCCTCTGGATACCAATCAAAAATGCTGCCCATTGGGCTTAGGAAATGTTACCCTCTTTTTTTCCCCAGGTGCCTCCCAAATGAATAATTTTGTTCAAATCAAATGTCCCTCAGAGTGGCACTGAAAGCCTAAATCCTCTCGGTGAATTTATGCCATTTAGGTGTAAGAATTTGCATTGTAATCAGTACACACAAGAGGCAGGAACTTTTCCAGGTGGAGGAGAGAACTTAGGGTCAGAGGACCCCACAGAGCTGGTGATGGCTGGGGGAGTGTTGCTGTGCCCCTCGTGTCCCGGGTCCCCGGCCTGACAGTCGGCTGTCTCTGAACACAGACCCAACACTCTGTGCCCCCAGCAAGTGGAAAGCTAGAAAGAATGCTCTTTCTGGATCAAAGCCAAGCTCTCGGGACACAAAATCAATATGGAAAAGGAAGCTCACCTGGTTTTACAGGTGACCCACAGCAAAGTTTGTCCAGTGGACACCCGTCCGGTGAGAACCGCAGACTCGGTGCTCTGTGAGGCTGGCCTGGACAGCAGATGTACGGGGCCTTTGCCTGTGTCCTAGCCTGGGATTCTTCTTATGACAAACAACATTTTTACATAGCACAACACAAAACAGTAACACACAAGACAGCAAAAAAGGATGAGAAGGGATGACCCGATTCAACCAAGGATGCCAGATAAATGGACCAATAACAAAGCCAAGGACCAAACCGAGAATAAACAGCTGAGAAACCCAACCAAAGGGAGCAGAGTTGAGACCCGGTGCTGCATCCCAGGCTTGGGAAGCTGTGAGCAGCAAGGTGCCAGGGGCCGCGGCGAACACCGCACCTGGGCGGAGGCCGGGGTCTGTGCACAGTGCAGACAGTCCCTCTGGAGACCTGTGGGAATAAATGGAGACCAACCACATGAGAACAAACAAAGGTAATTTACTCAGAGCTTGCTATAGCCACCATCACTCGGGCTTCACAGAGCCTGAAAGGCAGGCAGAGGAGAGGGAAAGCTTTTAAAGGGGGGAAGAAAAGGAAGGCTTCAGACATGCCCCAGTGGGAGGCCGTTGGCATGGGGAAATTGTAGGCAGGCTAACTAGAAATGGAGCATCCTGTCATTGGTTAGGGGTAAACATTTGGCTTTCCCTGATTGGAATTGGGGACAAAATGAGGGAAGCTGATGGTTATTTTTAA
>NW_012147975.1:972944-974305 GCF_000956105.1 Propithecus coquereli
CTTCTTTTTTATGGTTGAATAATATTCCATTGTATATATACCACATTTTTTTTTATCCATTCATCTGTGGACGGACACCTAGGTTGATTGCATATCTTGGCTGTTGCAGATAGTGCTGCAATAAACATGGGAGTGTAGATATCTCTTCAATACATTAATTTCCTTTCTTTTGGATATATACCTAGCAATGTGATAGCTGGATCATACGGGAGCTCTTTTTAGTTTTATCGAGGAACCTCCACGCTGTTCTCCATAGTGGTGGCACTAATTCCCACTCCCACCAGCAGTGTAGGAGGGCTCCCCTTTCTCCACATCCTCACCAGCATTGTCGATTGGATAAAAGCCATTTTAACTGGAATGAGATGATATATCATTGTGGTTTTGGTTTGTACTTCTCTGATTAACGATGTTGAGCATTTTTTCACATAACTGTTAGCCTTTTATATGTTTACTTTTGAGAAATGTCTATTCATATCTTCTTCCCATTAATCAGATTTTTTTTTCCTACTGAATTGAGCTCCTTATATATTCCTATTGTTAATCCCTTGTCATACGGGTATTTTGCAAATACTTTCTCCCACTCTATGGGTTGTCTCTTCACTCTGTTGATTGTTTCCTTTATTGGCAGGAGCTTTTTAGCATGATGTGATCCCATTTCTCCACTTTTGCTTTGGTTGCCTGTGCTTCGGAGGTATACTCAAGAAACCATCGCCCAGACCAATGTCCTGGAGTGTTTCCCCAAGTTTTCTTTTAGTAATTTCATAGTTTCAGGTCTTACATTTAAGTCTTTAATCCATTTTCAAATAGTTGTTTTGTATATGAGAGAGAGGGGGGTCTAGTTTCATCCTTCCACATGTGGACATCCTGTTTTCCCAGCACCATTTATTGAGGAGACTGTCCTTTCCCCAGTGTATGTTCTTGGCACCTTTGTCAAAAATGAGTTCACTGTAGATATGTGGATTTATTTCTGGTTCTCTACTCTGTTCCATTGGTCTATGTGTCTGCTTTTACGGAGAACCATCCTGTTTTGGTTATTGTATCTCTGCAGCATAATTTGAAGCCAGGTAATATGATTCCTCCAGTTTTGTTCTTTTTACTCAGGACAGCTTTGGCTATTCTGGGTCTTTTGCAGATCCATATAAATTTTAGAATTATTTTTTTCCAATTCCATGAAAAATGTTATTTGTATTTTGATAGGGATTGCATTTAATCTGTAGATTGCTTTGGGTATGGACATTTTTTTTTCTTTTATTTCAGCATATTATGGGGGTACAGATGTTTAGGTTACATATGTTGCCTTTGGTCCCCCCACCCCAAGTCCGTGTTTCAAATATGTCCATCCTTCGGGTGGTGCGCATTGC
>NW_012147975.1:978192-1000766 GCF_000956105.1 Propithecus coquereli
GTTGCTTTGTGGTCCTTTTTCCTTCTTCCTTCCCTCCTGTTTTCCTTTGTGTAAAAGTGATTTTTCTCTTGTTGTGTTTTAATTTCTTGCTTTTCATTTTTGGTGTATCTATCGTAGGTTTTTTGATTTAAGGTTACTTACCATGAGGCTTACAGATAACATCTTATAAATAATTATTTTAAATTGAAGACAACTTAAGTCTGATCATCAAAAAAAGTATCAAAAGAAAGCTAAAATAACTCTACAATTTAACTTCATTTCCCAGCCCACTTTTTGACATTTTGTTGTTTCTAATTATTTCTTTTTATACTATATATCTCTCAAGTTGTTGTAGTTATTATTTTTGGTATGTTTGTCTTTTAGTCTTCCTACTCAAGATATGAGTGGTTGCACACCACAGTTACACTGTTAGAGTATTCTGTATTTGTCTATGTAGTTACTGTTACCAGTGAGATTTATACCTTCAAATGATGTCTTATTGTTCATTAGCCTCCTTTTCTTCCAGATCGAGAAACTCCCTTTAGCATTTCTTGTAGGATATGTCTTACATTGACAAAATCCCTCAGCTTTTGTTTCTCTGGGTGAATCTTTATTTCTATTCCTCTTCTTATTTCTACATTAATTCTTTGTCCTTGGATATATACATTGTGCCATTGGTTGGGTTTGCTGTTTCTTCCATGGTACTAAATGTTCTCCAACCATGGTTGATTTTTTACTGTATGTTCACCTTCGTGCTTGAAATTTCCTGTTAAACTATCCAATATCTCCACAATATGGGACCTTTGCCGGTGTTACTGTTGTGTATGGTAAGAATGGGCAAGGGTGGGTTGAATGGCAGGGTGGAGTAGTTGGCATTCCATGCTTGAGCACCCTCTGTTTCTCCTGGCACTGGAACCACTGTCCTGCCTCTTTGATCCCACCTCCCACCTGTAGATGGATACCATTCCCACCTCCCTCCACTGCTGCTTGGTCCCTTAAGAAGAGCAGAGGTGATGTACAAGGTTTTATCTGCCTAGAGTACCTCAACTTAGCACCCTATTCATTGCTTCTGGATCACCTTTAGGTTTTGGCTTTCACCACCACAATGCATGGGACAGTTTTGATGCCATTTCTGATTTTTTTATGATAGAACTCTCCTTCAAGAAATTCCTCTGCTCCCTCATGCATACACACCTAGTTTTTAAGTGAAGCAACACGTTTTTATTTTAAAATATTTTATGTATTTCTATTTGATGTAGGGATCAGAAGATTACTACATGTGTTTAGTTTGCAATCTTGAAACTGAAAACTTTTTGGTGTAGTACTTGTTAAAATGTGGTCTAAGGACCCCTGGAGGTCCCCAAGACCCTTTTAGAGTCTGCAAGGTCTTTCGTTTTTTAACTTCATATCTGTGTGGAGGTGGATTGTCTTCAATACTTCAGCTGAAACAATATATTGTCTTTTTAATCAGACATAAGAGATTTGCACAAATATAGAAAAATGCTGCTTTTATTAATTTTTTATTGTTTTGAAATACATACTTATTTTCATAAAATATTTACATGTACTAGGTTTCTTATTTAATGAATTAAATGACATTAAGATAAATATTAAAAGATAAATGTTCTTACTAAGGTAAGTTTCTATTTTATTTTTTGCCTTTTATAAATTCCTTTGGACTATTTTCTTTCTTCTCTCATTCCGTACATTCCCCTCTACTAATTTGGTGCCGTACTTTGTTATTGCTCTTATAGTGAATGCACTGGAAATTTTAATATTTATATTTTGTTTTATAAGTCTAAATTTAATAAACATGAATTATTTCTCCTGACACCTAATAAGAATATTATGTTTTAAATCTGATCATTCCAATCTTGATCTGTATGCTTTTTATGCCATAGTGTTATTCCTAAATTAATTTTACAGTCCTTCAGATTAGAGAGTAATGTTTTTGTTTTGCATAAACAACATTGGTTTAAGTTTACTCACATTTACCATTTTATTTGCTTTCCCATTCCTGCTTCAATATAAAATCTTCCTTCTGGGATAATTTTTCCTCCTGAAGCACACATTCTAGAATTTATCAGTGAAAGTCCATTGTAAACAAACTCTTAATTTTTGTCCAGCAGTGTCTTTTGTTTTGCATTTGTTCTTAAAGGATGGTTTCTCTTGAGTATCAATTCTATATTGACAGTGATTTTGTTTTCCCTTGGTGCTTTACAGGTATCATTCTATTGTCTTTTTCCCCCCCACCGTTGCTCATTATAATACAACTGTCTAATTCAGTGGTTTTCAAATTGTGGTCCAGGACAGGGGTGAGGAACCTGCGGCCTTAAGGCCACATGTGGCCCTCTAAGGTCCTTAGGTGTGGTCTTTTGACTGAATCCAAATTTTACAGAAAAATCCTTTCATTTTTATTAATACATTTTTGTTAGTCTTTTATATTTTTAGTTTATTTTTAAAATGAATATATTTACAATACCAAAGAATAAAATACGTTTCAACAAAATAATCCTCTCAGATTGACCAGCACAATGAGAACATTAGTAAGCCATAAGGGCTAAATTGACAGCTGCTGCGCTCATGATTTAGTTCTAACTTCCCCCACCTGACTGGTGCCACTACTGCACGAGACTGGTTGGCGAGAGTGTATGGGGGTCACGTACACCAGTCTGTTACCAGCTTTGGACAACAACAAAACAGCTATCTTTTTTCAAAACACCACTTCTCCAAAAAGAAATTTTGGATGAACATTTCCAAGTTAGCAAAAGTCGTTGATGAACAGGGTGATATGTACAAATTATTTGATGAATACACAGCTTTCATGGTCCTATTAATTGGAGAATACAATGAAAAAAGTTCACTGACTTTGAGAATCATGACACTCACACTCAAGTTAGCATTTCAGCCTCACCTAGTTGATATCAGCAAGGCGCCTAAAGAACTACAGATGGAATCGATTGAGATGATATTTTAAAGTCATTGTTTGATGCTAAGAAAGATCCAGTTGAAATATGGAAAAATGCAGTAGAATACCCACACCTTTGGCAACATGCCGGAAAAATGCTTTCTTGCTTTTCATCCACTTATTGCTGCAAATCTACATTCTCCTACCGAACCCAAATCAAGATGCCCTTAAAGTCACAAATGACTGATCCCCATCTAGAGGATCAACTAAAACTGCAGACCTCCACGCTGCAACCAAATATTCAAATGTTTTCTAATAAAAAGCAGACACAAAAAGTCATTAAAAGGTTAGTTAACTTTAAAATTAGCTAATAGTTCTCATTTTTTGAAATTATTAAGTACATGGTAGTTAGATTTTTACAAAGTAATGTACATTTTTAAGTATTAATATATGTAACTGAAGTTTCTTGAATGTGGCCTTATTTGATTACAGCTAAATTAATGCAGCCTTCCAACATGAAAAGGTTCCCACCCCTGGTCTAGGATATTTCCTGTTAACAAAGGTGGTGGACCGAGTCTATAGACAGGCCAGACATTTTACCTTGGGGTCAGGGGATTTCAGGGTGCCCTTAGAAGTCCCCAGGAGTGGTTGGTGTGGTTGGTTTCTAGGTGAGGTGGTGCCACCTGGGCTCAGGAATGGCTGTCTCGCAAGGCCAGCTGGTTGTGACATTACATAGCGTTCTTACGTTAAATGTGATTCTGGAAAGTGGCTTTGTTTCTTTTGGTTAACGTTAGCCAGCTCCTAAATCCTAGTTTGGTGCTCATCCGAAGTGATAAGTTCCTTTGTTCGTGAACTATTTGTAAAAGTATAAAATGACTTGGGAATTATTCTGCACGAAATGTCAAGCGGCAGAATAAATAACCATTCCCCTCATTAATCCCTGTGGGCAGCGTCTGTTTGAGAGCTTTGCTTTTCCATAATGAAAATATGTCAGCCCTGAATATATGTCTGCGCTGCTGAGACTGAGCAGCGAAATGAGATGAATTCTCCGCCCGGCCGCTGATGAAATACGGCAGCTCGTGGCGAGGAGGCTCCGGGCATTGCAGGAAGTTGAGACCCAAACCTGGAGAAGCCCTGGGGAGGTTGACGTCAGCCAGAGGGGAGGGCAGCGTGAGATGAACGTGTAAAGCGATTCTGCAAACGAAATTGGTCTTAATTCGCCTCCATTTATAAGAACAAGCTACTTCATGTAGTATAGCTCAGTACTTCAGAAACAGGTGAGGCTTCGTTGTCCTTGAAGCCACGGAAACGGGGAAGGCCCAGGCTGAGGGTTCGATGTGCAGAAATGGTGTTATTCGGAAAACAGAGCACAGGCTGCTGGGAGTAGGAGCCACAGGACCCAGAGACCGGCGGCCCAGCCTGTCACTCACAGAAACCCGAGGCCCGGAGAGGGAGGGGACTTGCCTAAGGGATCCGAGAGCCAGCGAAAGTCTCACGCAGCAGGGCCCGTGCGCAGCCTGGCTGACACAGGGTGTCTAGCTCTCTGTCCTCGGCTCTCCTTCACGCAGACACCGGGAATCCCTTGAGGACAAGGTCTGGTTTCCTCACCACACAGTGCTAGGTACCTGCTGGCTGATAGATGTGAATTGATGCATTGCTGGACTTGTCCCCAGGGTCCAGCGTGTCTGCTTTGTTCGTGTGTGTACAGATGGATGGGTGTGTGGATGTATTAATAGTTACGTTCTATTCTACTTACATATCTGTATTTCATGTTTTAAGTCAGAGCTCAGAGCCCCAGAGTTAAGCACATGGGCTTTGGAGACTGCCCACGTGAAGTTCATATCCTCACCCTGCCATTCACCGGCTCTGCGACTTCAGACACTTGTATAGCTTCTCTGTGAAATAGGACGAGTTGTTGTGTCTGTCTCCAGAGCTGTGGTGAGACTTCTACAAGACGATGTAGAGGTAGCCAGCAGCTGGCACTCAGTCTTGGCATCTGATGGTGGTTGTCAGCATTATTTTGCTTTCATCTGAACTCACTCCCACACCCGTTCTTGCATAACGCACTGTCCCGTGCAGAGGCCGAACTGCACCCATTTGCGACACAACTTTCTCGTAGCGCAGCTCCACGACAAGGCGTTGTCGTTCATGCTGGCTTGCACGGACGGCTCCGGCAGCGTTCTTCTCAGTGCGAGCAGAGTGTGGACCGCTGAGTGGACTGTTCACTTGATGTCTCCATTTGTTTTTGGAAATGGTCACACGTGACCAGGAGGTGAGTGAAAGCTGCCTGGAGCCCCAGATCCACGAGCCACAGAAATGACGTCACCCAGGTCTCTAGCTTAAGAAGTGGCCAGAATTTTCATAAGAATTTAAGACACGGGTTTTAATGAGTCTCATTGTTTCTTCTGCCAGAATGTGATTAGGGGTACAGCTTTTTAAAATTAGGGTTATATTTATATGGATAAAGTTCAAATTTAAATAAGTGGGAAGAAAATATTCTTGTTATATATAATCAATGGTCTTTAAGTCCTTTTTTTAAAAAAGGAAAAGGGTGAATAATAAAACTGGAAATAGTAGAGTGGAATAGTAAAAACAGCAGCAATGTCAGGAAAAGAGAATTGCTCTGATTTTGGAGATCACATGTTGTCAGCTCTCCAGTTTCAAGACAGACCCGCCTTGAAAATCAGTGTTTGGCACCAGCTTTACTATCAGAATGTGTAATCTTCACACCTATGGACAGAATCCTTGACATGGTAGGTTCGTCATCAGTCCCATACAAAACCCACGTGTTGTGTGTTTCTATTTATATGAAATGTTCGGAAAGCCAAATCTATAGAGACAGAAAGTAGTTTGATGGTTGCCTGGGGAAGGGGAAGGACTATATAGCTGGGCATGAGGTTTTGTTTTGGGGCAATGGAAATGTTCTCAAATTAGGTGCTATGGTTAAGAACTCTGTAAATTTTATAAAGGTCACACTTAAACTGGGTGGATTTTATAAGAAATTATACCTCATCAAGCTGTTTAAAAAATTCAACTTGTATGAATTGATGAAAAATTTGATCTGTGTAAAGGTATTGATCAAATACCTTGATCCTTTCTATGAGGTCTTTTTTAAAAAAGCTTTCCAGGCAGAATGAATTGGCCCACCTTCTTTGTTCCCATGCCATTTGTGTTCATCATTCACTCCACAGACGGTAACGGTCATCCTCCCCGTTCTGAGCACTGAGGAATGAGAGCAGGACAAAAGGACACCGTTTGCTCCCCCACAACCTTTTTGGTTGCCGGGGCAAAAAAAAAGTGATGTAAAATTTACTATTTTTAACCATTTTTAAGTGAATGGTTCAACAGGATTAACATTTTGCACATTTTTGTGCAGCCATCACTGCTATCCACCTCCAGAGCTGCTTTATCCGCCCAAACTGAAACTCTGGACCCACTCAGCACTGACTCCCCACTTCCTGTTCCCCCCTCCTCTGACGACCACTCCTCTACATTCTGTGTCTGTGAATGGACTGCTCTAGGTACCTGATATAAGTGGAATCATATGATATTTGTCCTTTTGTGTTGATTTATGTCATTTAACATGATGTTTTCAAGCCTCCTCCACATTGTAGCATGTAACAGAATTTCCTTCCTTTCTAAGGCTGAAAAATCTACAGCTATACCACCCTGCATGTGCCCGATCTCATCTAAGGCTGAAAAATATTGTGTGTATCTGCCACATCTTCTTTATCCATCTACCCACTGATGGACGTTTGGGTTATCATCATCTCTTGGCTATTGTGAATATGTGGCTTTGAGCCCTGGTGTACAATATTTGTTCAAGTCCCTGTTTTCAATTCTTAGGAATAAATACCTTGGAGTGAAGTTGCTGTATCCTATGGGGATTCTATGCTTAATTTTTTGAGGAACTGTCTTCTGCAGTGGCTGCACCATTTTACATTCCCACCAGAAATGCACAGGATTTCTATCAATAATTTCTCCACACCTTTGACTTGTTTTTATTAATTTGAGAACAGCCATCCTGAATGGTGAAAAGTGGTATCTCACTGTGGTTTTGATTTGCATTTCCCTAATGATTAGTGATGTTGAGCATCTTTTCATGTGCTTTATGGTTATTTAAATATATTGTTTGCAAAATGTCTATTGAAGTCCTTTGCTTTAAAATTCAGGTGGCTTTGTTGAATTATAAGAGTTCTTTATATATTCTTGATAGTAATCCCTTATCATATGATTAGCTTATATTTTCTCTTATTCCATGGGTTGCCTTTTCATTCTATTTATAGGGTTCTTTGATGCACAGATGTATTTTAAATTTTTAGTAAGTCTAATCTATTTCTTTTTTTGCCTGTGCTTTTGGTGTTATATTCCAGAAATTATTGCCAAATCCAATGTCATGAACTTTTTTTCTCCTAGAGTTTTATAGTTTTAGCTCTTATATTTAGGTGTTTGATCCTTTTTGAGTTAACTTTTATATATGGTGTAAGGCAGTGGTCCTTTTGGGCACGAGGGACCAGTTGCATGGAAGACAGTTTTTCCATGGACTGGGGTTGGTTGTGGAGGCGGAGCAAAGGCTGTGATGTGAGCGATGGGGAGCTGCTGTAAATACAGATGAAGCTTTTGTCACTCCCATGGGTCACCTCCTGCTGTGTGGCCCAGTTCCTTAACAGGCCACAAACTGGTATGTGGTCTGCAGCTGGGAGTGCGGGACCACAGGTGTAAGGTAAGGGTCCAGTTTTATTGTTTTGTATGGGATATCCAGTTTTCCCAAGAAAATTTGTTGAAAAGACTGTTTTTCCCTATTGAATGGTCTTGGCACTCTTATTGAAAATTATTTGGCTGTATATGTGAGGGCTTATTTCTGGGCTTTCTAGTCTGTTCAATTATATGTCTGTTTTTATGCCAGTACCGTACTGTTTTGATTACCATAGCTTTTGTTGTAAGTTTTGAAATCAGAAAATGTAAAGTCTCCAACTTTGTTCTTCTTTTTCAAGATAATTTTGGCTATTCAGGCCCTCTTGAGATTCCATATAAATTTTGGGATATGTTTTTCTATTTCTGCAAAAAACATCATTGGTATATCGATAGGGATTTGTATTGAATCTGTAACTCACTTTGAGTAACATTGTCATCTTAACAGTATTAAGTCTTCAAATCTGTGATCACAGGGTATCTTTCTATTTATATCTTCTTTAATTTCTTTCAGCAATTTTTTGTAGTTTTCAGTGTACAAGTATTCTACCTCCTTGGTTGAGTTTATTCCTAAGTATTTTACTTTTTTGATGCTATTGTAAAGAAATTTTTCTTAAATCCATTTTTGGATTGTTCATTTTTCCCATATAGAAATACAGCTTAGTTTTGTGTGTTGATTTTTGTGTCCCGCAGTGCTGTTGAATTAGTTTATTCTAAGTGCGTGTGTGTGTGTGTGTGTGTGTGTGTAATGTTTAGAATTTTCTATACGTAAGACTGTGCTACCTGCAAACAGAAATAATTTTACTTCTTCCTTTCCAATTTGGATGCCTTTAGTTTATTTTCTTGCCTAATTTCTCTGGCTAGAATTTCTAATACTGTGTTGACTAGATGTGGTGAAAGTAGACATCCCTTGTCTTGTTTATGATTATAGGGGAGAAGCTTTCAGTCTTTCACCAGTGAGTATGATGTTAGCTACGGGTTTTCATATACAGCCTTTATTATGTTGAGGTTTTTTTCTTCTATTCCTAGTTTGTTAAGTGTTTTTATCATGAAAAGGTACTGAATTTTGTCAAATGATTTTTTTGATATCAATTGAAATTGTATGTGTTTAATGTGATTTTTTTTCATTCTGTTAATGTATATATTAAATTGATTGAATTTTGTATGTTGACTCACATTGCATTCCAGGAATAAATCCCACTTTGGCATGGTTTATAAACCTTCTAATATGCCGCTGAGTTCAATTTGCTAGTGTTGAGGATTTTTACATGAATATTCATAATAGATATTGATCTGTATTTTTTTCTTATAGTGTCTGTCTGGCTTTGGTGGCAACGTAATGTTGGCCTCATAGAATTCGTTAGGAAATTTTCCCTCTTCCTCAATGTTTTGAGAAGAATTTGAGGAGGATTCATGTTAATTCTTCTTCAAATGTTTGGTAGCCTTCACTGGTGAAGCTCTCTAGTCCATAGGTTTTCTTTGTTGGAAGGTTTCTGATTGCTAATTCAGTATCCTTAGTAGTTATAGGTCTATTCTTATCTAGCCTAATACTTATAAGTATCAGTAGGTTGTGTGTTTCTAGGACTTTTTCCATTTTATCTAGGCTATCCAATTCATTGGCATTTAATTATTTATAGTACCCTTTTACTTCCATAAATTCAATAGCAACATCTCTTACTTTCATTTCCAATTTTAGTTACTTGAGTCATCTCTTTTTTCTTAGGCAATTAGTTAAAGATTTGTCAATTTTGTTAGTCATTTCAGAGAACCAAATTTGGTTTTATTGATTTTTCTCTGTTATTTTTCTATTCTCTATTTTATTTGTCCCTGCTTCAATATTATTTTCTTTCTTCTTCCAGTTTGGGTTTATTTTGTTGTTCTTTTGCTAGTTCCTTAAGATTTAGAGATAGGTGGTTGATTTGAGGACTTTCTTCTTTTTACATGCAACTGTTTGGAGCTCTGAGCAGTGGTATTTCTTCACCCATAAGTTTGGTATGTTGTGTTTTCATTTTATTTGTCTCAAGATATTTCCTAATTTGCTTTGTAATTTCTTCTTTGACCTATTGGTTTTTTAGGAGTGTGGTGTTTAATTTCCAAACATTTGTAAGTTTTTCAGTTTTCCTTTAGTTATTGATTTCTAGTTTCATTATGTTGTGTTTAGAAAAGATACTTTGTATGATTTCAATTACAATTTAAACAATTTAAAGTCTTAATAAGACTTGTTTTGTGCAACATAGTGAGTCTCATCTCAAAAAAAGTTTTTTAAATTAGCCAAGCATGGTGGTGCCTGCCTGTAGTGCCAGCTGCGTGGGAGGCTGGTATAAGAGGATTGCTTGAGTGAACTCCTCAGGAGTATGAGGCTGCGATGAGTGATGGTCATGCCCCTGCACTCCCGCCTGGGTAACACAGCAAGACTCCATCTCTTCAGGAAAAAAACTACAAACTCATTTTGTGTCATAACTTATGGTCTATCCTGGAGAATGTTGTATGTATACTTGAGAAAAACGTGTATTCTGCTGTATCTATTATTAAAAGGGGGATATTGAAGTCTCCAACTACAATACTATTGTAGAGCTGTTTATTTCTCCTTGCTAGTCTGTCAACGTTTGCTTTGTGTATCTTGGAGCTGTGATTTGTGGTGCATATATGTCTATAATTGTTATATCTTTTTGGTGAATCAAAACATTATATAATGTCCTTCTTTGTCTCTTGTAAGAGTTTTTGACTTAAAGACCATTTTGTCTGATATCAGTGTATCCATATCTGCTCTCTTTTGATTACTGTTTGCACAGAATATCTTTTTTCTGTCCTTTCAACGTCAACCTAGTTGTGTTCTTAGATCTAAAGTGAATTTCTTGTAGATAGCACATAGTCGAATTGTGTTTTTTATTCCATTCTTTGAGTATATGCCTTTTACCATAGATTAAAAGTTTAATCCGTTTACATTTCAAGTAATTGCTAAGAGTAAAAAACTTACTTTGCCGTCTTGCTATTTGTTTTCAGTATGTCTGAAAGCCTTTTTTTTCTTTTCTTTTCTTTTTTTTTTTTTTGTGTATGTCAATCATTTCCTCCATTACTGCCTTCTTTTGGGTTTAGTTGATTTTTGTTTTTTGCAGCGACACATCCTAAGTCCCTTCTCATTTCCTTTTGCATATATTCTATAGATATTTTCTTTGGAACTATCATTAATATGAGGATTACATATAACGTTCTAATGTTATAATAATCTATTTTAAATTGATAACAGCTTCAATTGCATATAAAAACTACTTCTTTACAGCTCCATACTTCCCACGTTTTGTTAGTTATGACACAAATTACGTCTTCATGTTTTGTGTACCCATTAACATAGCTTCATAATTCTATGCGTTGTCTTTTAAATGCCATAGAAGTTAGTGTTATGAACAAAATTACAATAATATTGGTTTTTATATTTGAACATGTATTTACCTTTATCAGAACTTGTATCTTCCCCCTCATTTTTGAAGGACATTTTGTATTGGGTATAGAATTCTTGGTCAACAGATGCGGGGTTTTTTTCCAGCACTTTAAATATTATTCCACTGCCTTCTAGCCTCCAAGGTTACTGCTAAGAAATCAGTTTATAATCTTATTGAGGATTCTTTGTATGTGATAAATCCCTTGTCTCTTGCTGCTTGCAAGAGTCTCTCTTTGGCTTTGACTTTCAACAGTTTGATTACAATGTGTCTTGATGTGGGTCTCTTTAGGTTTATCCCACTGGGAGTTAACTGAGCTCCTAGATATGCAAATTCATGTTTTTTTCAAACTTGAGGCATTTTCAGCTCTTATTTTCTTTCCAAATAATCTCTCTAACCCTTTCTCTTTTCTCTTTCTGGGATTTTCATAATATGCATATTGGTCCACTTCATGATGTCCCATAAGTCCCTTAAGCTCTGCTCACTTTCTTTATTCATTTTTTCTGCTCCTCAGACTTGATGATTTCAAATGCCCTATCTTCAGGTTTGCTGATTCTTTTGTCCAATTGCTCAAATCTGCTATTAAACTTCCAGTGAATTTTTCAATCATGTTTTCCATCATTGTATTTTTCAGCTCCAGGATTTCTATTTGTTTCCTTCTTATAATTTCCATCTCTTTGTTCATATTCTCATTTTGTTCGTATATCATTTTACTGATTTTTTCCTTTAGTTTTTCATCCATGCTTTGTGTTAGCTATTTGTGCATATTTATTACCATTGCTTTTAAAATCTAGTAAGTCCAATGCCTGTGTTTCTTCAGGGAAAATTTTTGCCAGTCTGTTTTCTCCCTTTGAATGGGCCATGTTTTTCTGTTGCTTTGTATATCCTGTGATTTGTTGTTGTTGTTGTTCCAACAAACTGGACATACGAAAAACAGCCACCTCTCTCAGTCTTTGCAGACTGGCTCTATGTTAGGGCAGTCCTTCACTAATAAACTGTGCATGTCTGAGTCTTAGGATCAGCCCAAGGTGAAAATTTAGGGTCTTCTCATTCATCTTGCCTGAGTATATATATCTTGCTTAGGCCTGCATGTGTGGCTTTTTTGATTGTCCCATGTGCATGGCTGATTTTGAATGTCTTAATGTCCCCAAGAATTTTAATCCAGCTCCTTTTTAGAGCCTTATATGGTCCATTATACCCTCCTACCCGCCTAACCTCTTGTCCCAGGCATCTGTGGGCCTGTAGTGCCCCTGCAGCTTTCATAACCTGTGCCTTTCTCTACCTGAGATTCAAGTCAGGTAAAACATATCAGTCCTTCAGACAGCCTCCAGACAGGTTAGAACATTGCAGATTAATTCTGCTTTGTGCCCTCTGGTTTAGGAAGGACATTGGTTACTGAGCTACCTCCTCCAGAGCAAGATAAAGCTGTAATAAGGGAAAGGTATGTCAAGGGTGAATTAAAACACTGAAAACTCCTACCATTTTGAATGACTTTTTCTTGATCAGGTGTTAACTTGGTTTTGGTAGACCTTTACCTATTTTACAAAACTCCTATAAGATTATTTTAGCCAGGTTTAGTTGTGTGGGCTTTATTATTATCATTATTATTTGGTATCTATGGGGAAAATGAGAGCTTGGAACTTCCTAGTCCACCATTTTCCATCATCTCTTGCTTTTGAAAGGCTCATGTTTGATGAGAGAATTGCACATGGAAAGTGACCACGTGCTATGTTGGAGATACAAGGTGCTAGAAAAAGAGAGAAGGAATGCCTGGTTTTTTAGGGAGCAATCTGGAAGGCTTCCTAAAGGAGGAATAGTTGAGCTGAGCCCTCAGGGCATCCCAGGTAAAGGAACCATCAGGAATACAGGCAGAGGCTTGAGAAGGGTAAATTAAAGGTGCTTGGAAAAGAATAGAATTTGAGAAATGAGGGATGCAAAGGGGCAAAGAGGTGCAAAGGAATCGATTCCTAAGGAGGCTGTTTGCCAAATCAGGTAGATCAGATTTGGTCTTGAAGGTGATGGGAAACCTTGAAATTAAGTAGGGCAGTGACACAATGAGATCTGCCTCTGAGAATAAATGATCTGGCAGCAGTGGCCTGCAGGATGAATTGGAGCTGACCAAGGATGGAGCAGGGTCACTATTTAAGAAGATCCTAAATAGTTGAGAGACGGTTGAGAGAAATTATGGTGGTCAGAACCATGGCAGTAGTGATGGGACAGAAAGGAAAGAGATACTTAGAAGACGTGACAGGATTCAGTGACTTACTACAGTTTGGGAGTGGGAGAGAGTGGCACAGATGGTGGCACCATTTCTGAGTCAAAGGAGCCATTTTGAAGAGGAAGCAGATGGATTATTTTTAAATGGCATAAGACATTATGGTACGTTGCTTTGTGATTTTTTAAAAAAAAAAAGTGAAACTTAGAGGATGAGGTCCTCATTGGCCACCTGCCCCAATCTCAGCTCTCCCTCTGAGGTCACTCCTATCAGCTTGTATATTCTTTCAGGCCTGGTTCTGTGCATTTTGACACTTACTCTAAGAAAATGGAGAGTATCACTTTTTAGATGTCTGACTTACATATTTCACACTTGATTTTTTTCTCATACAACCAGTATTTTAGAGGTTCTTCTAAGTCAGTGCACATAAGGCTACTTCATTCTTTTTGACTGCTGCATAGTATTCCAGAGTATAGCCTCACCCAGTGTTCCCATCCATGAGTAGTTTTTTCCCCAAATTTCCTGTTCTAACAAATGATGCCACAATGGATATACTCTTACAAATAACTTCAAAAATTAGTGTCATTTTCGTTTCTCCAGAAGTAGTTACTGAGAAGTGGGATTACTAGGTCCCAGGGTGTACGTGCTTACTGCCAAACTGCCCTCAACAAGGCTGTTTTGATTACACGGTATTCACAAGTACTCCTTACCCCACACTCTCAATACTTGACATGATCAGGATTTCTTTCTGAATGATAACAAACATATCATTGCTTTAACTTGCATTTCTCCGATCATGGGTGAGACTGGGTATAGCTTCGTTGCCATTTGTGTGTCTTCTGTGAATTGCTTGTTTTTATCTTTTGCATATTCTTTTGTTGGGCTATATTTTTCTTATGGAGTTGTAAAAAAATATTTTATACTCCTTCATCTGTTTTATGTCACCAATATCTTCTTTATTCTCTTCTTTATCTTTTGAGTTTGTTTATGATGCGTTACCAATTTTGACGGAGGCAAATGTATCAGTCTTTTCCATCATGGCTCACATGTGCCAGGACTTGCTTAAGAAAAGCCTTGCTGACTCCTGTTGTCACGGGCATATTCGCTGCATATTTCCTTCTATCGTTTTGATTTTTTAAGGTTTGAAATTGAGGTGTCAGTGTGAAAGTTAAATAGAATTATCTAAATGTCAGGTGATTGTTCCAGAACAGAGCAGAAGTCAAAACCTACACTTAAGATATAGATTTGGGGCCTCTCAGAGTGGAGATATTTGAAACCACAGGCATACACCAGATGGTCCAGAGAAAGCAAGTAAAGTAAGAAAGAAGTGGGCCAGGGACACCAGTCGGAGGTGCACCCATAGTAACAGAACGATTGAACAAAAGGAGACCTAACAGGAATGCCCAGAGAGGTACAAGGAAAGCCAGGAAATGACGGATAAAAAGAACCCAGGAAGCAAACCCCAAAAAGCCTTGAAAAAGCCTGAAAGACCCCCGCCAATGGGTAAGGAAACCGGGAAAAATGCCTAACGGGTTAACCTTTTAAAAGAAGGAAAAAACTCCCCAAGCAACCTCCAACACCCAATCACCTTTCCGGTTCCAAAAACGAAAAAGGCCCAAGACCAAGGGGGCAATCCGGCAACCCAACAAAAAACCAACAAATAAATCTGTGAAGTCTTAGTTAATGCATAAATTTTGAAGTCTCTGTCTTTCCCTAAATCAATATATCAGAGCAAATCTTACGACTAAGCATTTCAAGACAGTGCTGTGGCCTTGTCACTCCGCTGTGTGACCCACACTGTAGAACTGGCTTCTAGTTCTCCTTCCTGTTGGTCCTGGCCTTTAACGGGCCAAGGTGGCACCGCTGGAGGTGCGAGTCTAGGAGGAACGTGGGGTTTTGCTGTCCGACTGTGCAGATATGAGAAGAGTGTGGAGTGTTCACGAACACCAGCAACTCTCTAATGTGCCCGTTAACTACCTCAGAGCCCGTGCATCGGCCATGGCTCTCCTGACGTTAGTTATTCCGTGGATTTACGAAGCACCTTTTTTTGAACTGTCAGTCTGTAAACTGCCTGTAAAATCTAGTCCACAGGGTGAAAGGGTGGAATTATTCATAAGATGGTTTTTACTTCAGCTCATGGTGAAATTACTCACTCAGGGTATAATTAAGTTATAGACACACCAGCCCAAATGTGGACAGAGGTGGGAAGGAAATAATTCCTTCTCCAATTTGGGTGCGTTCTGATGTTCAGCTAGCATCTGGTGTGTTAATTCATGAACAGAGGGGCACTCAGGGTCCCTGTACAGGGAAGAGAGAGGTTTTTTTGTTTTTGTTTTTCGGGAGAACTGAAGAACAATTGGCTGGGGAGAAAAGGGATAAGCAGAGTTTAAAAAGTTTAAGGTTGTAAACAGGATGACAAGAGTGAAATCCGATGGGTAAGGAAGGAAGTTGGAGCCTGAGAAAGGCAAATACAGCCACAGGAGAGGGGTCAGGTGGGATGTTTCTAGGCTGAGCAGGCACAGGGTAGGGCGTGCTGGGAGACACCAGGCCAGGCTGACCCCTACCGTGAGCAGAAGCCCTGGCCGAGGGCCTCACTGGCCATCCCCTCTGTGAGCTGCACTAGCATTGAGTCGTCGTGTGTAGACACGACCTGGTACACGCACACCCAAGCCAGTGAAACACACACACGCACATGGTGCAGACAAAGGAAAATTTATTGAGACAGACAGAAATGCACCTACTCAGGACTACAGTTAAGTATTTACTATAACCAAAGAGTCGTGTTCACATTCCAGATAAATCTACGTGGAAAAGCATTCAGAATTTACTAGGTTTTGCTACATCACTATTTCACCTACAATAGGGACAACAAACGGACACTCAGGATTTGATGGGCTGTCATCACAATGCTACACATTTAACAGGGACAGACATAAATGACTTTTGAGAAAAAGGTATAAAAAGACCAAAACCACCCACTGCAGAATGGCCTCTTAGATGTTACTGTACAGTGTGGTCAAGGTTAAAAGAAAAACAAAGAGTGAATGGCATTCTGGGAAGAGCAGAGGGGCAGTCCTGGACACACATGTTGTCATTTGCTGCTGTGGGTAGAGAAAGAGGCATAAAGAAGGAGAAATTGTTACAAAACCTTAAATTCAGTATTAAGATATTTCCATGCTGAGAATATTTGTAGAAACAAAAAGACATTAATATGGCAGGCAACTAACCATGGTGGAAGAAAATTATGGGATTTACGTTGGATGCCAAGGAAATGGTAGTAAATAAAATTAAAATAACTGTTTATGGAATAAGAATGAAACTATTTATAAGGACTTTCCAGAAGTGAGTTAGTGAGGATTCAACCTAATACCTATCTCAAGGGATGGGATTATCATGATACTGTTCTTTAAAAAAAAAAAATCAGTATTTTACGTATACTTGGCCACTGTAACTAAAGGGCTCCTTCCAAAAAGAAGAGGAAAACAAAAATTCTACTTCTGAGGACAAGATAAATCAATCTAATCTTTAGTACTTTCCACAAATACTAAAGATCTTTTAAAAACCTAATGCTGTCTTGCCAAAGCGAGGCGTGAAAAGCAGTGTCATGTTGCTCCGTGGATTTGGGGTTCCAGTCTGAGGGGGGCTTTTTATTTAATATTTTAATGAATCAAAGTATCTTCTTGGAATGTCTCTGAAAATGGCAGCTTAGTACCTTACTGGGAATTGTCTGTTGAGCACTCTTCTCCATCATCAAGTTAATGCTAAGGATCTTTAAGTGTCATCTTAATCTGACACTTGTCATAAGATAATTAGGCAAATTAAAATCAGTGGTTCACCCTGTGCCTGGAAGTTTTTCTAAGTAAAATCAATTTGTTCTCTTGTGCATTTTTCCAAGCTCAGAGGACATAGTAATAGAAGTTTTCTTTGATGGACTAAATGGAGATTTTTTAATGTGTTTTGATTTTATAATATACTTTATTGTAATTTAGCTGCAATTAAGTACTTGTTTTCTAAATCATAATCTCAAAGTTTTGTTCAAGTGAGAAAAAAGCTATTGAAACAGAGGCGATAGAGTTGAGATCCCAATACAGGGCTTGCCTCTGGTCTCTCTCTGGGGAAAGTAACTATTAACACAAAACCTTGGGGTCGCGATTATATTTGTATCTGCTACACCAAAGGACTTAGACCAACTCTATTGTCCAGCCAGTGAAAGGATTGGAAAATGCTAATTTGACATGTGCTGGTATATCCAAATAATAATTTGGGGTGGGAGGTTGGTCATAGTTTGGTTATGAATATATTTCTTGCCTGAGTTTGTAGGGTTGTCTTGTGGACTGGCTGAAGGTCGTGGGGAAGGCAAGAGACGGAATGTGGGCCAGAGAGCCTGGCTTGGGTGGCCGATTAGGGGAACCAGGTAGGGCAGGAGCTTAAGGACTGGTACTGAGCTGAATAGGGCCACTTTGAAGATGACTCTTTGGTACCTGTATATGGGACAGCTTGATAGAGAAATCCTAAAGAATGCAGAGATGACAACCCCACCGAATTTGGAACTGGACTCCAGTGAGTTTAGGGGAAAGCAGCAGAATGGTGAAGGGCTTTCTTCACTAGTATCTTGACACTTACTTGGGGGAGGTACAGAATTAGCTCTTTAAAACCCAGCGGTAGCTTCCATGTGCTATTATGAGGTTCTTTGTAGGCCTCTGTCTGGGATTGTTTGGTTAGTTTTTCAAAAAAATCTGTACAGCTTTTGTACCCTCATGATTTGTGGGTAGAAAGGGGGCAAAAGTAAAACGAGTTCAGAATACTGAACTGTCTTACGGAATGCCGTCTTCTCCGAGAACATGCCTTAGAAAAAGCCCTCGCATGGGCAGGGAGGGAAGGGACCTGCTGCAGACAGGACTGTGCAGCCCACAGGGGCTTGAGCAGAAATGAAGGAGATGGCTTATGAAGCTGCCCACGTGGGAGTCACATGGCTTCTGTGAGAAGTTAGGCAGACGGAGGCTTATCTGAATCAAAGAGCCTTCCAGTAACTCAGCTGATGCATGGAGAAGAAACCGCCTCAGGCTACAAGTGCCAACTGTTAGTGCAAAAAACAACTTCGATATAAATTTCTTATTCCAGAAATTTTGTTCTAGGTCTGGACAAGCTGACAAATTTATAATTGTTTTTCAAATGAGTTTTTAATAGATACCCACTTTTTCTGAGGTGTGTGTGCAGGGAATACAGAGTCTCTTCTGTACATACCTATATTCTGCATGTACAGAGAGAAGCATCCAGACACCAATTTTCAATAAAGAAAGTGAATTCCCCAAAGAGACTCTTGACTGAATTAAGGCTATTGTTTGTAGGAAGCCAGGTATAGTGATGTGAAAAACTAATTTTTAATAAACACCAGGACTGGTGGGGCAGGGAGGAAAAGGTACAGTGTGTTTTTTTTTTGTTTTTTTTCCACGACATCTACAGACACAAGAAAAGCACTTAGACATGTAAGGCTGGGAACCATGCTGGAGCAACCACCAGTGTGGGTGATCAAAGAGGGTCTTGGACATTCGAGAGGGCGGGGGCTCCCTGCACTGTCAGAACTCCACATAAATCTCATGCTTGTTGCAAAAATCTCATGGGAGGGAAGGAGGCTCTAATTAAGCCAGCCATGTCCCTGTCCAGAAAGCACCCTTTCTCCCACACAAACATATGCAAAATCAGAATGTTCTGGGAACAAGCAGTTGACTTCCAAACCTTAGGTTGGGTATAGAGAGTGACAGAGAAGAGACCTTGGTGCCTTGTAGTCTTAGATACAAATGGAGAAGTAGGAAGTGACTTGCAATTTTGTGCAAAACTCATGTCCTCCTGCTTGCGGGCACTACCATATGTACCCGACCTCATCCTCTTTGTCGTCGTCCTCATCCTCATCGTCCTCCGTCACGGCCCGGGTGTGCACCCTCAGCTTCCCCGATTTGTCCTTTGGTCCCAGCTCCCGTTCATCCTCCAGGTCATCGAGCAGGACCACAGAGCTGCCACTGCCAAAATCCCCTGAGGTTTCCTGCTCTTCTTCTGAAACATGCAGACAGACCTGAGGTTAGTTTCTGCTTATACCTGTCAGGGGTTCCCTTTGGACATGACTTAGCTATAAGGCAAAACCATGTAATTTATTTTCTAAACGTCAAAAAGTATCCCTGGGCAGGAAGCATCCCTACCCCACTGGGGTCAGTCTCTGAAGCAGGGACTGCAAACTTTGTTCTTATAATTCTTGAGATGCTTCTACCTTCTCAGGAGGTTTACAAGTGAAAAGTGGCGGCAGTCTAAGTTGCCTCTGACTCTCAAAAACTGTCATCCAACTCTTTGGTCATGGTGAGTTCCTGCCCCTTTCAAAGCTAGCTATGCATGAGTTCGTATGATTTCAGGGTTACTATGTCTCCACTGCAAACTCACAAGAGACCAGAGCTACTGCTTGAAATTCTTCTGCTGAGATTCGTACACAGTAAAGACCCGCAGGGCTAATGCAGAAGGCCTTACTCACCACAGCTCACAGCACCCTGTTTCCTGGTGCCAGCCAACTCGTTCCCGTATTTATCCACACACCAGCACTGCCCGGTGCTGCCGTGGCACTGTGTGGCTTTGTAATAGCCCTCCTCATTACACCGAGGTATGAATGCCCCTAAGGGAACAGAAGGTACAACTTCAGTCAGAGATACTCAGCATTAATGCCCTCCCACACAGTGGCAAAGGCGTGCCCATCAGACGGAATATTTGCTGTAGGGCCGGCAGCAGGCGCTGGGTAGTTATTACTTAAGATTATAGGGCCCTTGGCCTCAAGGGCCCAAATGCATTAAACTCTGTGGAGCTCAGTTTTTAAACAGGCTTGATGATAGTGAACATGTTTTGAACACATCTATGTTCTGGGTGCTGATCTAAACCATGCATATGTATGTATATATACAAAAACATTCACACATACCATTGTTACCTTTTAATAAACAGAAAACGGAGGTCCAGGAAAACTAACCTTTCCCAGGCACCTGCTAGTCAATACCAAGTCCAGGATTCACATCCTTTAATCTGACTGCACAGCAGTGCTTTTCAAACTCCTGTGTTGAAGAACTTGTTTTTAATTCTAATTTCCAATCTTTCATGGACCAATACTTTGCCCTTGCATAAAGTGAGTCTGTGAAGAAGTTACTATAAAACTTTCTAAATGCACCAATTTCTGTACTTAATGCTGACTTGTAATGAGTGTTTTATGAACTCCCAGGGAATGGACCACACAGTTCCAAGCCAGTCCACTGCCATTCTCCTCCTAACAAAGAGGTGGTGAGAGCCAGGGGCTTTATGTGCGTGATTTCATGGAGCCATTGCAATGGTACTATAAGGTGTGGGTGCTATTTCTTCCTGCTTACAGACAAAAATAGTGATAAACTGGAGGTAACCGACTTGTCCAGGATTAAGCAGGATTCCTTAATTAGTTTATTTTTCCCTTTAACACTTGAGAAAGTCCTGGTTTTTATGCTGTATATACTTTCAGTGAGATGAATTACTGGTGGTACAGTGTTAGAAAATGCTACCTTTGCTTTCCTGACACTACTTGGTCACAATACATTATTACTGGAGTACTACTGCTGATTCTGTTTTCCGGTCCTTTCAAAAATATGTTACTAAGTGATGGAGACATATAATTGTTTTGGTATTTTTCTATACTCCAGGCATTTTGTATATAAAATGAGAATGATGTCTTCCCTGAATGATTCACCCATAAAAATATTTTGGGCCTGATGCTTATTTTGGGAGGTAAGGGCAACATTTTGAGTATCATTTCATGGTTCTGATTTATTTGGGCCAAAATTTGGTAACTAATAATATCCATTTCATCTAGGTTTTCATGGTTGTTATTTAAAGTGGTGTATAGCAGTGGTTGTCAAAGTATGGTCCCAGGACCAACGGCATCACCTAGAAACCCCTTAGAAATGCAAATTCTTGGACCTCACCTCAGACATCCTGAATCACAAGTTTGTGGCATTTCTGTACATAGGAGTTTAATATCCCATTCATGTCAGTATTTGAGTCCTTCATATTGTCAAGTTTGTGTATTTTATCAGTTTGAAGATTCCTTGAAATTTCACTTTGGTACACAGGACTTTTTTTGTTGGGTTCTAAATATTTTGTAGTTTCTACTTTGTCTTATCTATAAAACCCCCAGATGTATGGGGTTTGGCAATCTTGTGCTGTACCTGGTGAATTCGATCTGTGGTCATTTACTTGAAATTTGTTGAGTTGTTGTGGGACAGTCCATGGCAGGTGTTTCATGTGGGTTGGAAAGACTATAGAGTCAATACGTGTGTGTAAATACATATATAAACGTAAATGCCAGTTAATTTTGTCTAACATCTCTTCTTAAAACTTACAGGTCACATAAAGACTCTGAATAAGATTTTGGATATGACAATTCCTCCCTGCAGTTCTATTTTGTTTTAAGTTATGAATAGAATCTAATGTTTTGGTCAATGACATACTAAATATACGATAGTGGTCCCATAAGATTATACTACTATATTTTTACTGTAGCTATTCTTTAAAAAAAATTTATTTTGATAAATTTAGGGGGTTGAAATGGTTTCTGTCACATGGATGAATTATATAGTGGTAAAGTCAGGGCTGTTAGTGTACTTGAACTATATACATTGTACCTGCACCTCGTACCTTTACTACAAGTAGATACCTACCATTGTGTCACAGTTGCCTAGAGTATTCAGTGTAGTGGCATAGGTTTATAGCCTAGGAGCAAGAGGTGACACTGTCTGGGTTTCCACAAGTAACATTCTGTGATTGCACAGCAATGAAGTCACCTCATGCCATGTTTCTCAGAATTATCCTGTCATTAAGCAACTCATGACTGTGTATCAATTGATGGCATAATACAGTAAAAAGAACAGCAAGATGATAATGTTATAAAAAGGGGTATTTATCAACTTTAAAATTGTTTCAGGTATAAATGTGTCTGGCCCATTCACATTTATTGTGATTGCAGAAATGCTTACTCATCTCTGCCACTGTTTGTTTCCTATGTATCATTTTCCCCATTTCCTTCCTTTTGGGGAAATCATCAAGTTTTCTCTACTTCATGTCTTTCTTGCATAGATTTAAAAACTATACATTCTAATATTTTTGTGGTTGTCCTTAAATTTTCTATAGAGAAGTGCAGTTTTTAAGTTAATCTCTATATATTTCCTTTTCTTCCTGAACAAGCTAAACACATTCTTACCACCTTTTAATCACTTTTCCCAGTCTGAAATTTTAATTTTACCTTGCTATCAAAACATTTTTATAGGTCATATTTATTTTGATTTAGCAG
>NW_012147975.1:1002856-1050951 GCF_000956105.1 Propithecus coquereli
TGGGGAAGTGCTGATCCTTCTCCCTGAGCTGACAGGTTGGTAAGAAGCAGGTGCTGATCCAAATGTATAATGTAATAGGATTACCACTTTTCTAACTAGGCAGTAATTTGTCGTTGCTTGTTTTATTTATTTCAATCTGTATGCCCCTGAGTACATAGCTATTATATTAGGAGATTTTTCTCATG
This sequence comes from Propithecus coquereli, assembly GCF_000956105.1. Taxonomy (NCBI): domain Eukaryota; kingdom Metazoa; phylum Chordata; class Mammalia; order Primates; family Indriidae; genus Propithecus; species Propithecus coquereli. The sequence goes on from NW_012147975.1 coordinate 1,003,042, forward strand.
CAAAAAAGAATTTGTAAGTAAATAAATGGCATTTTTTTTTTCTGAGTTAGCCAGAATAATCTCCATATGTGCTAAAGCAAGCTTTAAAACAAGGTGGGGTTCCTGGTAGGACAGAGGTAGGCATTTGTCTCATTAACTATTAATGAGGCACTAGCAGGATACCTATAGCCCATGAAAACAATGTTTTTAAAAATAGCAATATGCTAATTTCACAACTACTTAAGCACAAGTCCTTGAGCTAGAAAAACCTCTAGAAGAGGGATGCAGCCACTTTGTCTTTTTGCACAGGAGAAGAACCTAGGCCAAGAGAGTTCAAAGTCAAGATGACTTTGTTGAATGGGATGTTATCAAAAGTATGAGGCACACCAGGAAAGGAGGAGAACCTGCAAGAAAACATGCCCATTTCCTCCAAGTAAGTGCATAAACTTCTGAAATGGCAGGATACACCTGCCTCTGAATGCTTATCAGGAATAATTCTGAATTACTACATTGCAGCTGTCAGCCCTTTTTAAAAAGCAAGAAAAGCAAAGCAGACTCCTTTCTTCAAACAAGTGAGGATTACCAACATCTTGGTGATGGCCCATCTGAATGCCATGAAGTCCTCAGAAGGAGAGCTTGGAGCTAAAGAGGACACACATAACCCCCTTGCTTCTGTGCTCTCTACACAACCTGAGTGCTTCCCTCTAGGGACTAGGTGAAAGCAGAAGAAATATGCTTAAGAGCCCACAAGTCCTTTAAACTGTGAAGGGAATACAGCTCACCTTCCTCCTTGAATGGACACCTTGATCAGGGAATAGAGAAACTGCTATTATTTAGACAGCTCCATGCAATAACCTCCTTTGAACAAAGAGAAAGGTTTACTGGAGCCTGCAGTGTTCCCAGCCACTCCTCCACTCATGGCCGGCTGCTGGGGAGAGCTCTGCCTGGGGTAAAAGGAGGCATTTCTTTCATGAGACACTAGCCCTAATTGAATAACCAGCGCTGTGCTGAAGAGGTGCAGATGGTTTAATTAGTTGTTTAAACAAGTGGCAAGAAATTGTACTTACCCAGTAGGCTTTTTCCCTTGCTCAGCTTCTGAATTCTGTTCATTTCATTCTGGCAAGGGAGCCCTAAAAAAAATAATTTATGAAAGCCAGTTTCCAGATGGTATGGGATATAATGTCTAATGATTGACTTCACTCTTGACATGAAATGTAGACAATGACACACCTGGGAGTGGAACTTTCCATGTGCTGTTACAACACAGCAAAACAAATCCAGACCATTAGTGTTACTAATTAAAGAACAAAAACTCATACCATGAAGTACTTAAAATAGTATTTAAGGTATACTCACATTGTGCAGTAATTTTTCTCACGTACCACCAACTCAAGCAAAAACCAGGTGTCTAAGGTTTCTGTGAGCTGGAAACTAGGGCTAAGGCTTATCAGAGGGGAAGTGTCCTGAATCCACTAACCAGAGATGCCAAATACCTACCCCAGGTCTTGCTGCAGGAGAGAAAGAGGATTAGAATGGCTACTGCAGACCTCATGGCTTATTACCAAAGGAAAGCGAAACACAGGCCCCAAGGGACAACCAGCGAGAGGTAGCAGTTATGGATGGGACTTTAGATCTAGGTTCTGCCACTTCCTAGCTGAATACTGCAGGCAAGTCTCTTTACAAGGCCTCAGTTTTACAAACACAAACCAGCAGGAACCCAAAGACAGGGCAGGAGCCAAGTGGGGCAGAAGCACAGGGCACATGTTCACCTCCCTAGAGAAGAACTTACTTCCACTCGCAGCAAAATGAAAAGCAACCTCACTAGTTCTACAGAGTTCCATCATGACTTGCCTTTTCAGATCTTGTGGCTCCAGGAGGTTCTGCTATTTGCTCATGGTCCTGGCAGAGGTGTTTTTTGATTCTTACCTGTGGCTTATACTGCCTCTTTCTTCGAGCCCCACACTTGCATATGAAGTATCTAAGGACCTGTTTACATCTATGTCACCTGGTCCTGCTGCTTGTGACAGAAACTCGTAAAATTCATTTTGTTGACTCCTTAAGATGCTTTCAGAATAAAGGGGAATGATACCAAAAGGAGAAACAAATCCCATCTGCATTATAAAAGGTAGCAGTTATGACAGTCCTGGATGCTGTGCCACAGATGTCCCAGGTGACCAGCTCTGACTCTTGGTTAAGGGACTACATACTCTCACTCTCAGGCCTGGCACTGTATGTCCAGGGGAAACATTAACACACAGGCTTTATGTTCTAAGGAACCCAGACGAAAATGAAGAGAATTATTACTTATAGCTATGATTACACACCTAAAAAGTCCAAGCAAACCAACCAGGATAACTTATAAGCAAAATGAGAATTTGGAATTGGAAAGGTGACTGGGAGCAGAATTAATGTTGAAACGGCCACCAATGAGGGAGTACAGTTACAAACACAAGTACAACATCTGTGAGAGTAAAATGTAAACTCCACTGGTTGACACACAGATCCTGTTCTAAGCTAAAAGGATTCAGTATTATACAGCTTTCTATTCCCACCTGATTAATTTGGCTGATATGAAAGAAAAAAATCAGACTTTTTGTTTAAACTTATTCCAAAGTTCATAGAGGAAAAGAAATCACATAAGTCAGTTTTAAAGTGTTCAGAAATAGATATAAGCACATATAGGGGTTTATATATACCATATACATAAAATGGAAGCTGTGTTTCAAATCAAAGGGAGAAAAGTGGGTTAGTCAAAACAGAGAGAAGGAAGACTGGGTGCCATCTCTGGGGCAGGGACCCACCTGACTATAACAGACACGCAATCTAGAGTGACACAGGATTTCTATAACAAGAAGTATTAAAGACAACAGAATTGTTTTACTATCTTCAAGTGAGAAATACCTTTCTAAGCTTAATGTAGGCTTTATGGCATCTTAGAAGCCATAAAATAAAAGATGGAGAAATTCAACTGTCTTAGAATTTTAAATTTCTCCCTAGCTAAAATCACAAAGTCGAATTTGGAAAAAAAATTTGTAATACCTCCAGCTAGAAAAGCTTCAATTTCTTTAATATACAGTTTCCTACTAAAAAAAAAAAAAAAAAAAACCCACAAGAGCCTAATAGAAAAAAAATGTACAAAGAACATATCAAGGAAAAGGAAATTCAAGATATACCTAATGAGAAATATTAATAAAATAGAGCCTAGAAGGAGATGTAATGATCACAAAGTTTGGTAATGCCAGGAAGAAATAGGTAATCTTATTTTTGGTGAGAGTAAATTGGTAGAACCTCTTTAGATGTTAAATTGGAAATATTGCTCAAATTTAAAAAGGCACATGCCCTTTGGTAGTTCTGCTTCTAGGAATGGATCTCATAATTCTATAAATACACACACATGTACACACTTTTCACTGAATGTGCTCTTGTAATGCCTACAGTTCTTGTTGTATATGTGCATTGTCTATGCATATATACAATCCAAATAATATTAGCAGCCACACCTGTAGTATGTTGTCCCAAATACCTGGCTCATGCTGGAGCTTGGGATAAAGATACAGGCCAGTCTCTGCTGGTCCCATTACCTGTGGCTGCCACACCTGGGCATGCCCCACAGGAAGGGAGAGCATCTTCCTGTCTGAATCCCCCTATGGATGACTCTCCTGCCTGACTTTGGGTTACATGAGATACCCTGGTCTCCTTTCATCTATTCCCTGAATCTTGTTTCTTTCATTAACTGAAGTTTCTTTATGACCAAAATATCCTTGTCTAGGACACTTAGTATACATCTATACTTATCCTAGAGAAAGCTGACAAATGGCTTTCTCTGAGAGAAACATGGAAAATTCATGTGATAATGGGAACTAAGATACTTTTACGGTATTTTTCACATTGAGAGTCTCACAATGACCTTGGGAATCATGGAGGAACAGACTGAAATAACAGACTCCTTGATTATACTCTCAGGTTTTCTAATATACCACGTTCAAAGTAAAACTAAATTAGGAGAAATGGGCCATGGGGCTTGCCATTAAATGGCATGAATTCTGTATTCTCTACCTACATGTGTCTTTCAGCATGGATATCCGGGCTCTGGACCCCACCCATCCCTGCGGCCTTACCTCCAGGCTTTTGGAAGCAGTAGCACCACTCGTTGTTAGAGAGCTTCCCATCCTTAAAAGAGTCGCAGGAGTTGAAGAGAGGCTTGATACAGGGCTCGTACTTATCCAGGTAGACGGCATTGATCTCTGAGTGGTCAAGCAGGAGGTCGTAGTTCATGTCCAGCTTGTTGAACATCCAGCCCAGGGAGTCCTTGCAGATGGGCAGGATGCTGGTGTCAAACCCTGCAAGGGAAGGAAGGTGCCTCTCAGCTGCCACCAAGCCTGGTCCTTCCCCAGCTTCCAGCTCCTCCCCACAGGCTGTTTCCTTCCCAGAATATAGTTCCAGTGATAACTCTGGAATATTTTGTGTTTGTTGTTTTTCAAATGAAACAGTTTAAAATGCACTAAAACAGAAGCCGGCATTTGAGTAAAATATGTTCTAAAGGGAACAAATCCCCAATGTTAATTTATCTGGGATGTAAATATGGCTTTTCGTTTACTGAACTTGCTTAAAACGAGGTGTGCCTGAAAGGAAGAATATAAACACGGTGACTGAGAGGTAAAACTTAGAATACTAAAAACTATGCTTTCATATCTAGGGAAAAAAATCTGAAAAACCCAACTAAATCTTTTAAAAAGAGTAGCAGTGAAATGAAACAGCGCAGCATAATCCAGAAGCACTGATTATGTCCCAGAGGACCATTATATCCAAGCTGTCTGAACAGTAATGGCAAAACACGCCAGGTACCTGCCTCTGTTCCCCATTCTTCTTTTCTGAAATCCCCTAAAGAGATACATGAGATGGAATCCAAATCAACTCAGACAATAATTTCTTTCTTATTTCCCTGGGGGAGGAGTAGGTTTTGTGAAGAGTTATTTGTTTCCACAATGGAAACTGTACGCACTGGGCTGGACGCTAGGGATAGAGAGTCCACCGGAGACAGACCCGGCGCAGGCAGGCCCCAAATCTAAACTCGTCTTTCTCTCAGAGCCCAGGGCACCACGCAATCTCAAGTTATTGCATAAGCTGGTTTTCTAGGACTGGCTTTATGTTCCTGGAATACTGATAATAAAAGTTAACTTGTGTTGCTATATACAGAACACCTTCCTAAGGACTTTATACTTATCTCAGTGAAGCCTTGTAAACAGTCCTATGAGATGGTGCCATATCATCTCCACTTTACAGACGAAGAAATAAGACTCGAGTTACTTGCTCAAGGTCCTACAACTGTAGATCTGGGATTCAGACCCAGGCAGCCCAATCCTGAGTCTAGATTTTCAAAGTCTCCTCTCCCAGGGCTGCCTTCCACCTTCCTTGACCTTGCTGCCCTGAGGCTAACCACTTGGCGTAGGGTCCATATTTGCAGATGGGCAGTGGCTACAGTGGACGGTCTGAGGGGTCGATTCCTACCCACAGCCCAGTCACTGGGTCCCTGAGGGTGTCACCTGGAACTCCCGTTTAGTCAGTGGCATATAAGATGCAGCAAAGTGCATCCACCCTTTTAAAAGCAGTGTCTTTATAGAAAGGTCTTAGGTCTTCACTGTCCAGAAGTCAGTAAAGTAAGTTCAGCACCTCCTCCTCCCAGCTCTCACAGAACCCTGTGCTTCCTTCCTTGTCAATGCTTACTAATTGGACGATAAGTTCCCTGAGGGCACAGACTGTCTTGGCCCCTTCAGAAGCCTCAGCCTGATGGGCATGTAAGAGGCACCTAGAAAATATGTGTTGGCAGAAGTTTTCCGTAGAGTTTACCCTTTTAAACAAAATATTTCCATTTTTAAATGTATTTCTATATCTTAGAGCACATCTTAAAAATATCCCCCTTTTTCCAGAACAAAGGCTATGGGACATAATGTGGCCCCTTCTTAGATGGAACATCATGATTGTCAATAGTCTCTGAGATGATGTGCTCAGGCACTGCTGAGTAAGGACCGATAATTCACTCTGGCACTACATGGATCCACACTTTTGCAGAGAATGCTTTACATACCATGCATCAATTTTATAGGATATTGACATTTTAAAGGAACGTAATTTACCCTGATACTGCACGGTTCCACACTTTTAGGTAGCATATTTTATATAATGTGCATCAATTTTATAGAATACTGACATTTTAATACATAGGAAAGAGGAATTTACTGCTGGCCGGTCACCGAAAAGAAATGCAAAGCTGGTTACTTAGTGGTCAAAAAGTCAAACCCACCCCATCCCCACTGGAAAGGTTTCTAGAAAAGGGGTGCCTGTGTCTGGCACCTGTGCTTGCCTGGGGCCCAGAGGGGAGCAGAATGGCTCTTCTGGTCAGCCTCAGAGGACAGGACACAGCAAGGGTCCAGGGCTTCCCCTGCAGGTCTCCTGGACCAACGAAAATGTTGCTCCCTCCTCTGGCCGTGTGGGCTAAGGAAGCACCATCCTTTACATTCCCTTCACTCCACTGCTTCAGGGTATCAAACCTAAAAGGCTTCTCGGGAATTGTTTGCTTCTGGCCAAGGGCAGGGCTTTCAGAGAACTCCCAGGGGACCAGAGACGGCGCGGAGCAGCTCTCCTCACATCAGTCTGCTCTTTGTTGAAAGGTTGTTCAGAAAGCCCAAGGGCCAGGCTGCTCCCGGAGGATCCAGGAGAAAGTTTCTCTAACCATCCATAGAATTAATTATCCACAAACTCCCAAGGAGCCTCTGCAGGGATGGGGAAGATTCTCACAGACACAATGACCAAGAACCACTCTCGGGACCGAGGCCCTGAGGAGCAAACACTGTGTTTCTCTTAAGGTAAAAGATCCAAATTATTAAAATAATTGTCCTCTGCACTGATTTTCTCCACTGAGATCTCTAGAAAACTACGAGCAGCAAAGAATAGCAAAGATTAAGGAGACTGTTTTTATTCTGGCCGAAGACCAGATGCTAGTCAAAGGCTGGACCCAACCATCGCCGACGTAACTTCTCACCGACTGCTTTCGATCGGGAGCGTCGCTTTCAGAAACTGCCCAAGCGCATGTGGGATCGGGGTGAAATGCTCAATGTTTTAAACGACGTGTTCTCATATTTTGACCAAGTAATATCAACATGGCTACACAGAAAAGGCAGTGGCAAAGCTATGTATATTTGAACCACTGCGTTGTTTACTAATCTGTGCTGATTGGCCACAGTGTGGAGACGCTCACACCCCTAACCACCTTTGAGTTAAAAGCATCGAAGAGACTCCAAGAAACTGCAAATACAAGGGCCCACCCTGAGTTTTCTCTTCATCTTAGCACAAAACTGAGTATGGTCTCTGCTAACTGAGCAGCTGAAGCTGGGGGAGGCTCCTTGAGGAATCCGCATGTTATGGACAGGGGAGGGGGACACCCGTCTGGGAGTTTCTATGGAAAACAAAATGCAGTCTATTGACGTTATCAAAGATATCTGCTACAGCGTTGCCTATATTAGCTAAACACTGGCAACAATCCAAATGAGCCAAAAAAGGTTGAATTAAATAGTTATATCTGTAATTGGGATTCTTTATAGCTATTACAAAGAGAATACTACTCAGCAGCATGGAAACATAGTCATAATATATTTCTAAAAGATCATAAAACTGTAAAGTATATAATTAATAAATACACACACTTTCCTACACGACAAGGGACAAACCTCAAGGTATATAACCACAGCATGCTTATAGTTGTTAAAATGATGGACATATTTGAAACACGGACTTGGCGGGAGGGGAACCAAGGGCAACTCACGTAACCTAAACATCTGTACCCCATAATATGCTGAAATAAAAAAAAATAAAATAAAATGCAAAAAAAAAAATGGTGACATTTTTTCTATAATGTATTTCCCAAAATGTCTATATATTAAACATATTATTTAAATCAGGCTTTAAAAAATATAAGTTGTATTTTTTTCTTGATTCTAAAGCATCTCCCTTCTCCATATTTTACTATTTCTGAAACGTATTTAAAGTCAATGTGTACATTTAATACAGTGTTTCTTTTTTCACCCCAAACTGATATTACTAAATCAATGTCTAATAACTGAGGAAATATGACATTTAAAAGGAAATACATGAGCAAAAGTAAAGTGGCCTTACTGCTTTGGGCAGTGTCAGAGCTGGTGGGCTTGATGACTCTGTTAGCATCCTCGTGCAGAGCTCCAAACCAGTCTTTCAGCCGGGAAGCAAGGTTCCGCAGCTCCTTGTCTGTGCAGGCTAGAGAAAAGCAAGCAGAACAATCCATCAGTCTGTGGCTTTCTGCCCTCAGTGTGTGAGGCAAGGCTCCTAGCAAAGCCATGTTCAAAGCAAACCTCCCTATCCAGCCACGATATAATCCTACCCCCACTCTGAAAAAACCCCAAAGGGTGCTGTTATCACAAGTACAGAGTATGACAGAGAGAGCCCAGACTTCCAGGGCAAGCAGCAATTGTTCAGAACTTGGATTTGGATGGCCTCCGAGCCGCCATGGTCTCACAGTTGTGCAGCGTCCTCCAAGGGTTGTCACGGATTCCTCCTGCTAACAGCATAAAGCTTACTATTGCAGTTTTGCCAGAGAAGATTACGTTTTCCACTAAACTCATGCCAAGAGATTAACACCCAGGAATAGCTAATGCCCTTGGGGAGAGGCTGCCTAGGACACCAAAAGATCCTAGTAATAGCAGACTCTCAATTTTGTTCTAGCCCAAGGTTTGGATTTGTGGATTTGGCCTATTTTGCTCTGTTTCCTATGGACTCATTTTGACTTTCCGCTATAGACGGATGGATGCTTTCTCCATGAAAGAGTCCTTTCTATCTCAGCCCACCCGTAACTACCCAGCTCATCTTGTACGGTAAGACAGAGTCACTGGGCAGACGGATACTCCTCCTGAGAACAAGAACGTCCAGACGGATGGCTGGATGGGTGGGCAGGTGGGTACAAGTTATTTGAAGGTCTCTTAGAGTGCTGAGGCGAGACTTGAGAGAAGAAATCCTGAGAGAGGGAAGATGGTACAGAGAAGGGAGCTGACTTTCCCTAGCCTCCCAGTTTCCCCTCAGGGCATACTCTAAATCTGGATACTCAGAATCCCAGCGAAGGCTCCAGGCACCAAAGACACAGAAAAGCCAGCAATACATTTGGTGGCCTTTAGCATCTGGAGAGACAACTAGAGACCCGAGGGCCCCAAATCCCAATGAGTTAAAAGGGACAAAGAACTGAACCTCACAACTGTCACTTTTCCCAAATTCTAAAGCCACAGAAGCAGGCAGCTAAGAAGTTAGGCAAAAATGCCGTTACAATGCAGAGTCAAGTTCTCAACATCTCATGGTGTTGAGGAGACCCGGGTTAGGGCGCCGAACCTGCCAGGACAGAGGGGCCCAATGGGCAATGCAGGCGGTCCACTGGTAGCCCCGGGGCAGCGATGGAAGAGAATTAGATAGTCTCGCCAAAACTCCAAACCAGCCTTCAATCAGCACAGGGCCTGACTGAATTAAGGTGATTGGTCCCCATGTGTCTGCCCTGCAAAGGACAAGGTGAATCTTCTCCAGAAGAAAACAATACAGAGACCATACAGATCTTCTCATTGTTATAATCTGTGTCCAGGGCTTAGTGGAGAACCCAGCTTCCCAGACCTCGAACAGGCAAGGTCTCTCCCCACCCTGCATACAAGAGGTGAGGTGGCCTGATCAGGCTGGGTCTCTGCAACCTGAGCCACATGCTTTTATAAGTGTGCTGCCTTCGTCCCTGCTACGGTCCAGACTGCAAACTCCGCAAAGCGTGGGATGAACGTGTGCCCAGTGTTTCTATCCAAGTTGTTAATGACCTCAAGATATTGTGTTGCTTTTACCAACCAAGGCATTACTGTATTTTAAAACACCAGCCAGGAAATGGCATTGAGAAAGTCTTGACAGGCAGCAGAGTATGACAGCTCAGGAGTCACACTGCCTAGAATGAATGCCAGCTTTGCCACTCACCGATGGGTGACCTCAGACAAGTCACGTAACCTCTCAGCACCTCAACTTCCTTATCTGTGCACTCAGCATGATAGTATCATCATATGACTATAATCAGAGAGTGTGTGTAAAGTTCCTAGCAAAATACAGGGCATACGGTACCTACTCAGCATGTACCATCTATGATTTTTATTATTTTTACAATTATTTTTAATTAAAGATTTATGGGCAACCTTAGAGCTAGCATCATAGCATTCAGAGAACCAATAAGACAAACAAAACTAAACTCATTTCGGCCACACAGGAAATTGGTAAAAATGGATAGGTATACTATTCCATAAATTGCCATTAGCCATAGATGGCTATTTAAATTTATTAAAATTAAATTAAAATTAAAATTTCATTCCTCAGTTGCACCACCCCTTTCCAAGTCACACATGGCTGGTGACATCCAGGTGACATCCATGCCAGAAAGCACAGAGGCAGGATATTCCTGCCACACAGAACGCCGGACTGGACAGCCCTGGGGGAAGTTAGCGAACTTTCTGGAGGTTCATCATGATACCCTGACACCCATGACTGTGCCTCTACTAAGACTGGTCCTCAGGAGCAGGTGACACTAACACGCTTATGGCCCCAGCTCAGGGCCTCCGGGGGGATCAGGTGCTCACTTTTCTGATACTGCGCAGCTCTGTGCAGGGGGGAGATGCAGGCTGTTTTAATGAAGGGAATAGGATACTGTCAAGTGCACATTTGAAAGTACAAAACTAATAGCATCTAGTTTTCCTCTATCGCCATGCACACCATCTATTCTAAATGTTCTCTGAGCAGAGAAAATTGCCGAGTCAACTTGCAAAGGAAATCTCACACTTCGAGATAAATTAGTCCTGTTTAACTAAACCCTGCCAGATGTGCAGGTAATCTGTATCTTTATAAGACTGAGGAATTTTCCACAGGCTTCCCGATGTACACAGGCCTTGGATGGCCGATGGAATCAGGCACTGGCATCTTGAAAGAGTGACGCTGTCACTCAGGGACAAGTCCACAAGCAGGGAGCCGTTGGCATGGGTTGGGAGAGATGAGAAAACAGAAATGGAGATGGGAGGCGCTCGGTTACCGGGCCCCGTTCTCTCTCAGCATCCTCAACTGGACGGTCCTCATGAGGAGAAAACCAGAAACAGACTGCTTGGAGCTTGATACGTCCCAGAGAAAAAATATCAAAGAAGACAGCCTTCCGAGAGCTGTTTGCTTAGATCTGGTGTTCCCGCCGCGACACACGGGCTGGCAGTGGGAGAAAAATGCCTGCCTTTTAAGGTGCCCATCACTGCCCCAGATCAAGGTATGAACTGGGATTGATTCTTCTAGAAATGGGAGACCCAAAGACCATATCCCACACACTTAGTTCCTTCCAAGGGGAAAGTAATTTTTTTGTGGGAAGAAAGCCACAAAACCACATCCCCTTGCCGTCCTGACTGTCTGCCCTCATGTGGGCCAACCTTTGTGCTTTCTGGAGAGGGGTCCTGACGGCCTCGCCACACTTCCTGGCAAGAGAAGCAGGGTGCTCAGGCCATCAGCATCGGACTCTTTAGAGGACATGATGGTGCTTGCTTGGGAGAGGGTTGGTTTAATCATGGAAACTGGGGCCTGGTTTCTTTGGCCATCACGTTGCCCCGCTGGGTGGACACGTGCCAGCTAGCCCTCTGGTTCTCCCACATTCAGTTATATTCCTCCTGCCCTGGTTTCAGCTCACTTTTAATTGCTCTCGTTCCCCCAGCAGTCTCTGCCCAGCAGCCTACTTCTCAAGGATGGTCCCATCCCCCTCCGGTTCCTACAGGTTACTGCACGCCTTTCTTACACGGTGTCCATCTGCCCCGACATGGCTGGTTTGTGGGCAGCATCTCTGGGATCCACTGACCTGCCCCTCCCCCTGATCATTGCCTCCTCCGGTTGTCAAAAATGGTACCACCACGTACTCCTGTCCTCAGACACACACTGGGGACCTGTCCTGGATTTCTCCGTCATCCCTCCCTCCCTTCCGTGTGGCCACAGAAAGGCTCGCTGCTTTTTGCTATCTCGAGGGCCTTTGTTCCCATCCCTGATGCCACCGTTACCTCCCACCAAAACAACAGGCGCAGGCTCCTAATTGGTCCCCCATCTTGCTCCCCACATTCCCTTCTCCATCCAGCAGCCAAAGTGATCTTTCTAAAACTGACGTTCGATCAAGTCACTCTCTTGCTCGAGCTACTTCAGAGGCTCCCAGTTACTCTAGAGTCTAAACTCTGTAACACGCGTGACCTGCAGGACCCACGGCCTGAAGACCTCGCAGGCTCTCTCCTGCATCCTCCCCCCTTCGGCCTCCGTGCTTGGCCGTGCTGCCCCCGCACACTTCCACCCGATACACCTCTCCTGGCTGCCTTGCTAGTGCCGATTCCTCCAGCAGATCTCGACTTTAAAGTGACTTCCTCTTAGAAGACTCCCTAACCCTCACCCTCAAACTAGTGAGTTTTCCCTTTTCTGTGCTCCCAATGCCCTGCTCTTCGAGGCCATTCATCCACCTGTAATTTCGGACTCAGAGCCCATCTCCCCTCCAGATCACAGCAACAGGAAACATGCCCTGAGTCTGCCTCAGCACGGGGGGCCCAGCATCTAACGCAGTCAGTTCCTGGCATGGAGAATGCTCCCGATGCAACCCTATTGACTGCATACAATCACCCCGTTGCTGCCTTTTGCAAACTTCAATTTTTCCATCTGCAAAATGGCATAATAAAGCTTAGCTCGTAGCATAACTGCACAGAATAAGATGAGAGCAGTAAAACATAGTTCACAGCTACTGGCGTATAGCAGGAACTCAATACATTTATGTTCCCCTTTCCGTACCCCAACTGTCTACATAATATGTTAGAATTTTATTGTTATGCTTTTTTTTAAGCCTGAGGAGATGCTTGTGATATAAAGATAACGTCTCTCCTTACTCATTTCATAGGTGGGTATCAGTCTGAGAGATTCAGGTCGGTTTCTGTCTGCCTTCTCCCGAGTACAGAAGATCCACAACGTGGGGATTGGTCTGACTTCCCCACAGCTGCATTGCTGGCACTTTCCCTAGGGTGGTATGGAGTAGTTGTTCGAAACATATTTATGGAAAGAAAGCATGAATGAACGAGCACATGGACTGCAAACCCCCCAAGCTGAATAGCTATTCCATGGTGGAGACGGGATTTGAATCAGGCCGTTATCTTGCTCGGCCATCCCTGCACGCAGGACTGGCTTGTGGGTAGCCAGCACCAACCTATCAGTTAATATATTTGGTCCATACTCTGGGTTGGAAAAAAAGCAAACAATCTCAGGCCCTCACCTGTGAAGGAAGCTCTTGCCAAGTGACGCAGGGGAGGGAGCTGGCTGAGCAACACAGGACAAGGGGCAGCCAGTGAGGCTCTTGCCTTCGTTAGGTTCGGTGTGAGAACAACGACGGACTGCAAACAGCCCGCTGCATGTGTCACATGTGCACTGCCGGGGCTTCATTAGAAAAGAGCATCGTGCCATTCACTGCACATTGCTCCAAAATGTGAAAAAGGATCGCTCCCTCCCCCGGGAAAACACAGTGCTCAGGCAGAGAAGGGCCCAGGTAATTTGCTGTTCTCCCAGTGGACTTTTCCTGTCTGTTTGGAAACTCTGAACAAAAATCCAATGAGCAAGTGTAAATAAGGCATATGCAGCCTCCATGGAAGGTATATTGCCCTGGGATGAAAATGTGATCATTTTTTCCACCTGGGCACCTTCGCCCCCCTCCATCCAAGGTACGCAGGTTCAAAGGGCTTCAAGCTAGACTGGATTTGAATGCAGACCGTGTTTAAAGAAAGCCTGGAGGACAGCATCAGTGACCCAGCTGAATGAAAGTGAGAGGGAATCACTGTTGCCTGTACTATAGGACGAAGACGGCTTCTCTGCAGCCCTGGTGAGGTTATAGGTGAGGGGCTCTAACCTATTAGCATTTGCTTATGGGGCAGCTAGACTGCCGGCTAGCGGTACTGCGGGGGGAGAGGGGCTGCTTCCTAACTGAATGTGTCAGTAGTCTGGCCCTGCCTGCCCCTGGGCCCCCATCGCCCATCCTCCCTGGCCCCTCTGTCCTCCCTCTGACAAAGCCAAGGGCTAGAGGAGAGCTGGTGAGGAAGTTTCAAAATAGGGCATGGTTTTGAGAGAGGAGACATAGGAGCTAGGAAATCCAAGCTTCTGTGAAAAGTGCTCCCAAAGGCCACAACGGGTGTTCCACGCTAGTCTCAGCTTATTGATAATTTTGGGGGCTGAATGACATTCTAAGAAGCCCTTTCGGAGTATTAGATGGAAACAAGGAAGACAAGGAAACAATCAGAGGTATAAAAAATATCTCTGAGATGAGAGATGAGATAAAAAATGGAGGTGGGGACAGAGGATAGAAATTCTCATTCAAAGCTGTAGTGTCACTGTCTAATAGAGTGAGGGACCATGAGCGAGTGTGAGTGAGCGACTGAGTCTCTGTGTTAGAAATCCTAACTGAAGACACTTTGAACACCCAACTGGGGAAGTCTGAAAATGGCAGATCTGACACATAGCATCATAGGATATCTGTAAACCTCTGCTAGGGAACCAGTTACTGGTGTACTCTTGTCATGCACGAAATCTTTCAGCTAAAGAACCAAGTGAAAAAAACATACACCCACAAACCCTGGCACGTGGACCAACCTCCCTCTCCCACCTTAGCCTCACCAGTGCTTATGTCAGGGCCCTGGCAGAGGCTAATATGAAAACAATCTGAATTTAATTTAACCTTTAGTGCCTCCAAAGGTAATTAAAGAATTGGGCCAGACTCAAGTCCTCTTTGGGAGCAGGCTGGGGGGCCTTTCATAAATGAAGACGTGGTGCGGCTGGTCCTTTCAAACAAATCTCCTTCAGCTCTCCTAGGTGCTGTTACGGACAATGACTTAGTCAGAGCAGCACTGGATTCATGCATCAGAGTGTCTGCACTTAGCAGCTCCTGCAAAAGTTCCAGCTGAGCCTCCTTTAGGGTGGAGCTCAGACACTGGGATGATGCTTCCAGAGAATGGGTTCTAGCAAACACAAGGATGCCTTCCTGAACTGCCTTGCTTGGGTCTAGTCTCTTCTCCCCACCATAGCATTTTCAGGCTGCCGGAAGCCTGCAGCACTTGTATGTTCCCAGCATGGGACGGTAGGCTCCTCTTCCCCTACGGGGACTAGATCCCTCCCGTCATTACGTAACTGGAACGCAGCAGGTGCCCCAGTGCTGGAGAAATGTTCGGGAACATTTAGGAGAGGACACTGCATGCCATGGGAGCTTGAAAGAGGGAGAAAGAGTGAGCCTATCATTCCCTTAAGAATGTGGGCTCTGATAAACTGGAATGCAAGCAGGAGAGGGTTGATTCTGCTTGGCACAGTTTTAGCAGCAATAACCAGAGTCATTCTGCTTTAAAAGAATCCTGGGGAGACAGGCAAGAGTAAGCAGGCTCTGGAGTCAGAGCTGAGTACAGATCCTAGCTCTGCCTTCTTTGCTAAGACTATGGACAAGTTACTTTGTAATCTTTAGTTTCCTCATCTGCAGAATGAAGGTGATAACAGAATTAGCTAATAGGATCATGGGGAAGATTAAAATGTACTCAAGTACTCAGCACAAGCTTGCCACACAGTAGCGCGCACACTCAGTAGCTGTTGGCTACGATCTCATTCGTGGTTGTGCACACCAGGCAGCATGGTGATTCACCAAACAGCAAAGCATGGAATTAAGACCATGCATGTGGTCTTTTCATGTGAAATGACTGTAAGAAGCCAACCAGCAAGATATGAATCTCCTCTGTTGTTTTTCAGAGAAATCAGATATCTCCCAGGTCCTACAGATGGTGAATACCAAAACTGAGGTTCCAGGTCAGGTCTCTAGATAGAGGTTCCCTCATCTGCTCCCCTACCACCACCTCTAGTTTCCCACAGGTGCCTGTATCTGCCTTTCCATCAGGCACAGTGAGGGCTTTCCCATGAGATAAAGAGGATGAACCAATAACAAGCAGTGAAACTGAGGCAATAATAAAAAATGTCCCCCAAAAAAGAAAGACCCAGACCAGATGGATTCACAGATGAATTCTATCAGACCGACGAAGAAGAACTGGCACCTATGCTATGGAAAATATTCCATAACACTGAGAGGAGGGAAACTTTCCTAATTCATTCTATGAAGCCAGTATCATCTTGATACCAAAGCCAGGAAAGGATGTAACAAAAAACGAAAACTACAGACCAACATCCCTTATGAGCATTGACACAAAAATCCTCAACAAAATACTAGCAAACTGAATTCAACAGCACACTGAAAAGATAATTCACCATGATCAAGTGGGCTTTATCCCAGGGATGCAAGGATGGTTCAACATACACAAATCAATAAACATGATTCACCACATAAACAGAAGCAACCATACGAACATATCATAGATGCAGAAAAAGCATTCGATAAAATCCAGCACCCTTTCATGACAAGGAACCTCAATAAACTAGGCATAGAAGGAACATACAAATTATAAAAGCCATATGTGACAAACTCACAGTCGACATCATACTGAATAGGGAAAAGTTGAAGGCATTTCCACAAGAACTGGAACCAGACAAATGTGCCCTACTGTCACCAGTTCTATGGAAAACCGTATAGAGATTCCTCAAAGAGCTAAAAGCAGACCAACCATTTGATCCAGTCAACTCAGTACTGGGTATCTACCCAAAGGAAAGGAAGTCATTTTATCAAAACGACACCTATACTTGAATGTTTATCAGATCATAATTCACAATTGCAAAGATACGGAATCAACCTAAGTGTCTATCACTTCATGAGTAAAGGAAATGTGTTACATGTATATGTGTATGTATATGTGTGTACACACACACACACACACACACACAGCCCTAAAAAGGATGAAATAATGTCATTCACAGCAACTTGGATGGAATGAGAGACCATTATCCTAAGTGAAGTATCTCAGGAATGAAAAACCAACACCACATGTTCTCACTAATAAGTGGGAGCTAAACGATGGGTGCACATGGGCACAGAGAGATGTAAAGGACATTGGAAACTAAGAAGGGGGAGGGGGGAGGGGGATGAGGGATAAAAACTTAACCTTTCGGGTACAATGAACACTATCCTGGTGGCTGGCACACTGAAAGCCCTGATTTCAGCATTATACAGTGTTCCCATGTAATGAAAACATTTGTACCCCCCTTAATATTTTGGGGGAAAAAAGAGCGTGCACTTGAGTGTAGAGGTTGGGACTACAGGTATGGACAGCAGCTCCCAGTGTTCCTCAGTTAGGTCCCTGCTCTTCTCCGAGCCTCTGCATTGTCATCCGTAAATGGGGATAATGATTGGGGTAGGATTTGGCTTTCAGAAACCAACAGGCAGCCAATCTCTCTCCTCTTTCAAGAACTTCAGGAGTTGGTAGCACTTCCCTTTGAGAGGCTGATAGATAAACTCCCAACCGTAAGCAGTTTTAGTGACAGAAAATACAATAGGGCTTACCGAAGGGATTTTAAAAACATACACAAACGAATCCCATTTCTAATTAGAGATCATCTAACAGAGATTTGAGCCAGGTTACCACTGCTCAATTAAGTTGTGTTATATGTAATTCCAGTTTTTATTTTTAGTGCCTAAAATCTCAATATATACGTGTGTTCTCTTATCTTTAGAGAATGCATCAGTTCATGTAAAAACAGGCATGAGCAAAGGAATTATTCAGGAGCTTGCTAATAAAGTACTTCTTAAAAAGCAATCTTTGGAAGAGTTTAAAATACTGACATTAAACTTGGAAGAAGATGAGTTAAACTAATTAATGGTACAACCTACAAGCGAAGATGGATAAATTTCCCTATTAAACCCATTAAGACTATTCTTGGTAACATGATTTGAAGAGATTTTAATGTTTCCCTTGATTCTAATGATAATCTTTCATGTGGAAAAAGAAATACGTTTAGAACTTGTGTAACATTTGTAAATGTGCATTAGTGGAGTAACACTTATTTTTTTCCCCCTGAATAATCTAGAGCAGGAAGGGTTAGTTAGAGGAAATAAGCTTTTAAAGCTTCTCATAAAATCCACAGCCTTTTCCACACTCCGGGGGAAAAAATCATCGAATATGCAAAATATTGGTTAGAAATGCCAACTCTGGCTTTTAATTGTGTTTCCTAGCCGGTGAGTCAGCATTGCCCCACATGGGAGACCTGGAATAGATTAGCAACATTATAACCTGCAGTTTTACTGGAAGATTTCATGGCCAACCAGACTTTTTAGGCTCTTAACTAATAAAGACTAAAAACTGGAGAAATGACGACTGCTGTTCTCACTTAAGGTCAGCAATGGCAGGTACACTGAGACAAGGCACGGGAAACAGGCTCCGCCCGGACCACTGAGAAAGCTGGGGGAGGGCAGAGCCCTAGGAAGAAAGGGCTGGGCTGGTGAGGGCTGGTCCCTGCTGGGCCATCCCACTGCAGAGAGGCAGACTGAGTGCATGAGCTCAGTGGCCAATGGTAGGCAGGGAAGGCTTCTAGGCGGAAGCAGGAATTGACCTGAGGCTCATATCGTAGGGAGAACTTAGGGAGAAAACATTCTAGACAGATCTTAGAAATAATGAGCCCATTTCGAATGAAGCCATTTATTTTTAAAACTGATTTACACTTAAAATTAGTTCTGCTCAAATTAAATACACCAATTTTAGCATAATTAAATCTATTTCTAAATCATAAATGCGTATAAGTCATAAACATGTATAAGTGTGTGTATATATGTTCTGTACATCTGTTTAAAGCTATTCCACTATATATACATTATATTAATATGTACGTCTCAAGGGATGACTTCTGACACAGCTAGTACTGGCTGCTCCAGGACTGATGCATGAGCCCATGTATCTGTAAGAGGTTTTAGTGACAGAAGACATACTTTTAGGATACATATAAGATGAATCTCCATTCCTAATGGGCAACTTGTGTCCAGTTTAACCTGCTCAAATTCAACATCCAAATCTAGGCATTATTAAACATAGTTTTAGGTTCTATTTTTTTATTGTCTAAAGCATCAATATATGCATGTATGTTTTTACTCATAAACACAAGATAAACTTACATTGTTATTTAATGGGGCAGAAAGCCACAAAGGATTGGTGGGGGACCATGTATGCCAAGCTTGGGATTTGAGATCAGATCCTGAGGGTGATGGGAAGCTTACGAGGTATCTGGGACCTGGGGATGGCTCTTCTATTTCGGGGCAGGAGGAGGACACTGGTATACTTTCATTTGCAGGTGAGGTGGGGGGACCAGGAGTAGATTTAGGACACATGCAGAGAACCATGAGCTCCTCTTAATGCCCCACACCAGGCCCTGTTCTAGAGGGGATGGTGCCATGGGCATATAGGCTGACGGAGGGGTGGGAACACTAAATCCTTCTTGTGACAAAGGTCCAGCAGCATCTCCAGGGGTGCTGAAGTCTGGGGTGAGAGAGTGGAGGCAGGAGCTGGAATTTAGGCCAGAACAGAGTGGTCCTGGAGATGCCTGGACCAGCTGCTGCACAGCATCTGCACTTTCATGCTTCTGGGGGACTGATGAAAGATGCAGATACATAAATCAGGATCTAGGGAAGAACTGCCTCCCAAAACCACAAAGGGTGTCTTGGCCACTCCACATCCTGCTCACTCGATTGTTGACTCGTCCTTCTTCTTGCCCTTCAGGTCCTGCAACTCACTCTCAATTTCTCTCCCTTTTCCTCAGAGCATCAATCGGTGTAGTGAGTTGCCATGAAAAGCTGTTGGCATCCAAGCCTCAAGGGACCTCCTCTGCACTCAAAGAGGAGCTTGTGACTGGCACAGAGATGAAAAATTGCTATTACTATTTCTAGTAAAACTTCTATATTTGATCCAAATTATCTGTTTAGAGGTCCAGCATCTAACAGGGCAGCATGATTTAGCTCCCAAGTTCTGTCTTTCCCTCCTGAACATCATATGTAAGCAATAATATAAACAGAAAAAAAAAAAAAAAACAGATTTCATTCTCAGTAAAACTACAAGAGAGATGTGTGCATGGCTTAAACAGTACAGCAGAAGCCACCCAGATGGAAATAAAAAGTAAAAGGTCCAGGTGGGCCAATAAAAAGACAAAGACACAACAACAAACTCAGCAAAAATATGTTTCCTATTGGCAAAGAGCTCCTATGAAGTGACAGACTTCTTGTTCTTCAAGAGCTAAGGGATCTGGAGGAAGGGACAGGATGTAGATTAAGCAGAAGCTGCACAGGAAGGAAAAACAGTAAGGAAAAGAGTGAAATGGCCGAGTGGTAGGTGATCTCAGAAAATGCCTACAAATGTATTATTCCTGTAGGCAAGAGGCTCACTCCGAAGTACAGCTTGGGCACAGCAAGGGGAAAGAAAATTGAAGACAGAGCACAGCTGATGAGAAAAACCCTCTTGGACTTGGACATGATCTGTTTTACAGAAACAGAAAAGACAGGACCACACACAGGGGCCATTTTCATAGGAAGCCGCCTGTCAATGGTGAGTTACTGAAGGAACGTGCCCTGGGACTAGGAAGTCCACAAAGATAGCCTGGTTCCTCCCCTTCCACCCACAACACTCCCTTTTGAATGGTTAGGCCAGTAAAATCTAACTTATTCCAGTAACAGTTTTTTTTGAAGGTGTGATTTTTTTAAAAAAAAATTTCAGAATGTTATAGGAGTACACAGGTTTTAGTTACATAATTTACTTTTGTACAGTTGGAGTCAAAGTTACAAGTGTGCCCTTCACACAGATAGTGTGCATTGTACCCGTTAGGTGGGAATTTACCCATCCTCTCCTCCCCCATCTACTTGGTTTCCATTGAATTTTTACTTCCATATGTGCACAGAAGTATTGATCGATTAGTTCCAATTTAGTACTGAGTACATGTGGTGTTTGTTTTTCCATTCTTGCCATATTTCACTTAGAAGAATTGTCTCCAGTTCCATCCAGGTTGTTACGAAAGATACTAGATCACCATTTTTTTTTTCGCTGAATAGTACTCCATGGGATTACATATACCACATTTTATTAATCCAGTCGGGCTGTTTCCACATCTTTGCAATTGTGAATTGTGCTGCTATAAACATTCGAGTATAAGTGTCTTTTTTACAAAACGTCTTTTTTTTCCTTTGGGAAAATACCTAGTAGTGGGGTTACTGGATCAAATGGTAGGTCTACTTTTAGTTCTTTGAGGAATCTCCATACTACTTTCCATAGAGGTTGTACTAGTTTGCAGTCCCACCCACAGTGTATAAGTGTTCCTTTCTCTCCACATCCACACCAGCACCTGTTGTTTTGGGACTTTTATTTTTTTTTTGGGGGCGGGACTTTTTGATAAGAGCCATTCTCATTGGAGTTAGGTGATATCACATTGTCATTTTGATTTGCATTTCCTTGATGATTAGAGATGTTGAGTATTGTTTCATGAGTTTGTTGGCCATTAGTCTATCTTCATTTGAAAAGTTTCTGTTCATGTCTTTTGCCCACTTTTTAATGGGGTTGTTTGATTCTTTCTTGTTGATTTCCTTGAGTTCTTTATAGATTCTGGTTATCAGCCCTTTATCGGATATGTAGCATGCAAATATTTTCTCCCATTCTGTAGGTTGTCTATTTGCTCTATTGACTGTGTCCTTGGCTGTGCAGAAGCTTTTTCATTTTATCAGGTCCCATTTATTTATTTTTGTTGTTGCTGTGATTGCTTTTGGGGTCTTCTTCATAAATTCTTTGCCTAGGCTGATACCTATAAGTTTTTCCAACATTTTCTTCTAGAATTATTATAGTTTCATACCTTAGGTTTAAGTCTGTTATCCATTGTGAATTAATTTTTGTGAGTTGGTGAGAGGTGTGGATCCTGTTTCATTCTTCTACATGTGGCTATCCAATTTCCCGGCACCATTTATTGAACAGGGATTCTTTTCCCCAGTATATGTTTTTGTCTACTTTGTCAGAGATCAGATGGCAATCTGAAGATGGTTTCCTATCTGGGTTCTCTGTTCTGATCCGTAGGTCTATGTCTCTATTTTTGTGTTAGTACCATGTTGATTTGGTTACTATGGCCTTGAATCATTGTACACAAATCAGTAGCTTTTATATATGCCAACAACAGTCAAGCTGAGAATCAAATCAAAGATGCAATACCTTTCACAATAACAACAAAGAAAGTAAAATACCTAGGAATATATTTAACTAAGGAGGTGAAAGACCTCTACATGGAGAACTACAAAACACTGAGGAAAGAAATTGCAGAGGATGTAAACAGATGGAAAAACATATCATGCTCATGGATTGGCAGAATCAACATTGTTAAAATGTCTGTATTACCCAAAGTGATTTACACATTCAATGTAATCCTCATTAAAATACCAACGTCAGTTTTCACACACCTAGAAAAATAATTCTACACTTTGTATGGAACCAGAATAGACCCCAAATAGCCAATGCAACCTTATGTAATAAGAACATATTGGGAGGCATCACTTTACCAGACTTCAAGCTATACTACAAGGCAATAATAGTTTTTTTTTAAAAGGAACTGGCATGTTGATTTTAAAAAAATAAGAAAAAATTGTGTAAAAGAGCAGCAAAACTTATCACAAGACACTCAGCAGAAAAAATGGAAAAGATGAAAATGTGGACCAAGTATAACACCATGAATTAAAATAAAACAACCACCTTTATAAAGAAAGACAATAAAGCTGTATACAAGAACACAAAAAAGCGATAAGGCATCCGTAGAGGAAATGGCAGGTGAGCATTTAGAACCTATGGGAAAACGAAGCTGATGTTGGAGCACAAGGGAGAACAGACACTGTGGGAAAGTACAGTAAGGATAAGGATGCCAGAGACGAGGAGACTGCACAGCAGGAAGAGGAAATAAAGAATAGCAAAGAATTAGAGATTAAATGACAG
This sequence comes from Propithecus coquereli, assembly GCF_000956105.1. NCBI lineage: Eukaryota > Metazoa > Chordata > Mammalia > Primates > Indriidae > Propithecus > Propithecus coquereli. The sequence goes on from NW_012147975.1 coordinate 1,026,003, forward strand.
CTAAAGAGGAGACGCAAAGGAAACCCCACAGGTGGGTAACCGAAATTTCTGAACAAACAAAAGGAAACAATGGAACAGGACATATATTTAAGATACAATTTGTTAAACCATTCATGATATTTCATGGAGTTGAATCTCCATGTTGAAAAGGCACAGTGTAAGCCAGGGAAAGTGGAGCTAGAATGGTCAATACTAAAATCTATCCTAATGAAGTTACTAGATTTTAAAAATAAAGAAATATCACCACAGTGGAAAAGATACACAGTAACTTATGAGAGAAAAAGAAATAAGGCTGCCCTCAGATTTCAGCACAGCAATATTCAAAGGCAGAAGCCAGTGGAACAATATCTATAAGAGAGTCCAGAAAAGAAAATTGAACCAAGGATTTAATTTCCACCTGAGCTCTCTTTCAAGAATAAATACTACAGAAAAACAGTTCTGTACAATAACCTGTGGACTATTGTTCTCGTGAGCCCTCCCAAAGGAGATACTAGAGAACTGCAGTCAACTGAGGTGACTTGGGAAATACATTTATTTATGAATGAGCAAAGGTGGAAACTGGGGCGACAGGTAAGAATGCAAATGCAGCATGCCCTGAGGATGAAGAAATGATACGACTAACGACAACAACAAAGAGGGGAAGGAATCAAGACGCAAAGTAGAGCAAGTTTGCTGACTGCCTGATATGTAATAGTTGGGGGTCAGATAAAAGCATTAAAAGATGACAAGTGGAGTGATATAGAGTAAACATATTTCTTAAAACAAAGGTTAAACTCTAGAAGATGATTTTATTAACTATTATCAAATGGCAGGAGAAAGGGAGGAGAGGAAAAAAAAGGGGGAAGAGAAAGGAAGAAGAATTATGTCCATTTTTTCACTATTTAAAGTGACAACATTCCTAAATCTCAGGAGAATTATACACATGCCCTTCTACACAAAGAAAATAGAACACACAATAGAAAAAAGACATAAAGGAGAACATTAAAAAATAACACAGATAATAGGACCAAACATAACTTCTTACATCAATAAATCTAAATGGGTTAAAATTCGCCTCTCAAAAGAATAACATTTTACTTTCAGACCAAGTCACAAAGAGAAGTCTAACTCTGTACTGATTTTTACAAGAAATATAACAATGGCAGAGTGATTTAGAAAGGTTGCTAGATGTTTTGACTCCAAAATTCCACTTTGGGACTAAAACCTACAGATATGCACACATACATGTCTGAAGTAATATGTACAAGGCTATCCATTACATCATTGTTTGAAAGCACAAACGGCTGGAAACAATTCAAATGTCCAGGATTAAATCAATTATAGTACATTCACCCAATGGAAAACTATACAGTTGTGTGTATGATATGCAAAGATCTCCAAGACAAATTAAGTTAAAAAAGCAAAGTACAGAACAGTGTACTACTATCTGTGTTAAAGGGCGGGATATGCTACTATCTGTGTTAAAGGGGGGGATAATAATCTATATTTGTGTTTGCTTCTATATGCATCAGGAATCTCTTCAAGGATATATAGAAAGCTAATGGCTTCTGTTTTAGGAGGTGGTGGGAGCTGGACCCAAGGTAGATAGGAGTGGGAGGAAGAAATTTTGTATTTCTTTTAATACTTCCTGGTTGTGATATGAATGTATACCACCTCTTTAAAAAATTAAAGCCTGTTTCCTTGTCCACCTCCCCCACTAAGCCATGCACTCCCTGAATGCAGGGACCACACGTCCCACTTCCTCAGTGGCCTCGCAGCACCAAGCTCAAGGCCTGAAACACCACACGTGGCCAACGGAGTCTCGCTGAATGAACGAGCGAATGCAGGGCAGGGTGACAGCCCCCAGGTGGAGCAAGCTGAGTAACAGGATCCTTGAGACTTGTTAGCTGCAACTCAAGACAGCGCGCACAATCCATCAGTTCTCAGGCCACATGCTAACATTTTTCCTTTTAGCCCAAAGGGGCAAAATAACCCCTAAATGCAGGATTTTTTAATCAACACAATCTGTGTGCCGTTTTCTGTTCTGCCCTGTGACCTTGGGCAGGTCTAAATTTAATTCCAGCACTCCCTGAGTCAGACACTCTGGGGGATACAGACATGATCAAGACACAGCCCTCGCCTGGTGCTCGTCTCCCCTCTCCTGATTTGTAAAAGGAGAACGCTTTCCCTCCACTGAGTTGGTGGAATTTTAACAAGGAAGACACAGCCATTTCTCTCCCAGAATCCTCGTTCCTGGAGAATCAAGGTTTAGTGTAAATTACGTGTTCCTCTGGGGAATCTTCTCTCACACCCACCCAGGAAGATTCTATCTCCCCCTGCTTGGGATTGCCCCAGGGCCCTCTCCTTGCAGCTCCCTGCTCCGTGCTCTATCGCGACCTGTTGTTTCTTCTGGACTTCGAGGTCAGACGGAGCAAGGATTCTGCAGCAGTCCCATCTGTATTCACTCCCAGCTCTCAACAGAGTGCCCGGCCAAACGTGGGCACAGGTGTGTGTTTTCAGGAGGCACAAAGGAAAGAATGTGAATATGCTAATAAGTTAAGGGGAAACACTGCCCCCATCACCATAAAAGCACCAAGAATAAATATGGCAAACAGGTCAAACGAAGTGGCCGGCACGCACCTTTGAGGATGTGGTGGAGAGATACAACCACCATTAACTTCCAGCCAGAGAATGGACTTGGGGGAAGGGGGGGCAGGGAGAAATAACCATGTGTAGGATACTATGACGTAGCATAAAGATACACCTTGTCTCAGTGAAGCCTCAGGATGCCCTGGGAGGGCGATACTATTAGCTCCACTGCACAACTGAGAATACCAAGGCCTAAACAGGTTAGGGAGCTTGCTCACTCCAGCCCACGTTGCCCTCCCCAACACACACACACAAAGGCCAAAGCAAACATTTGAGCCCAGGGCCAAAGGACCGAAATCCATGCTCTTTACCCCAGCCATGGTGACTCGCTTATGGAAAGGATGGCTTAATGTTCTATCACAGATACCGCACCGACTCCCCTTGCCCGAGGAAAGGAATTACCAGGATGCCTGGCAACTCTGAGTTCAGGGTTCTGAAGACTGAAATCAGGTCTGTGGGTTCACAGATGGGTGCTAACATCTCAGACCTCAGCCCAGCCTGGCGGCAGCCTAGGAATCCCTGGCATCTCATTTTCACATTTCCTTGCATACTGTGGTTGAGGGATGCTAGAATGATCCCACACACCTGGCTTGTTTCCGTACTGGCTTCTCATTCCTGTCCGGATAGTTACCACTAAGTAATTTAGTTTCTCTGCATCTCTGCAAGCTTATTTGAAAACCATGGAATGCTGCTTACAGAAAATTAAGCTTCATTTTCTTTAAGCATCCAGCCAATAGTGCAGGCAGGAGATGGTGATTTGGAGGTAACTGGCTTACGCATATGTAAACATGATGCATTTAGCAAATTATGTAGACTTCACACTTCAGAGCATTGAAGAAAACAAAGGTACCTTCCAAGGAAACTTTAGTGCAATAGAGTCATTCTGAAAGGAATACAGAATTACTGGTTTGTAAGAATAGCAGAGCCCAGATAAGAATGGAAAATAACGGTTTATAATGTGGAGCATGGGCATAAACAAGAATTTGAACAGGGCTAGTTTTAAGTGGTAGTGCGGCATCTCTAAGGACTCCAGGAATTATAGCCCATAACATCCTTGAGATTGAATTCATGGTGTGATGAGGTTGTACAATTCAGACTCAATTCCACTGTGACCCCTTATGCTTCACACAATTTCCCAGCCTATGTTTTTCTCCTTAAGCCCAGAGAGAGAATTCTGGATCTTCCTTGAGTTCAGACACATCGCAATAGTTAAAGCTTCCCTGCAATTCCGCACCCTTTCCATTCCCCAGCAGGCCCTGTTGCCTCAGTCCCTTCTGACGTCACATGGGCAATAAACTGCCCCGTAATGCAATTGCAAGTAGCGCTCCAGAAGGGCAGCCTTACAGTGAGTGGTGTGATTTACAGCCCTTGGACGGGTCAGGTTAGAGTCCTTGGGCTTCGGTGGTTTCCAACCTGTGTACCAAAGTCCGGGGGGTCCACTGTCTGCAGCGCTGCAGCGAAGAGGCCCGCTACCCGGAAGGGCGCAGCCACCGCAACTAAGTGTGGCATGGGCGCAGCTCAGTTTGCCACGTTCGTCAGCACCAGGGCTAATAAGATGTTCCAAGAGCTGCTGCGTATATGAAACACCCTCTATTGCCAAGAACCATGCTAGCACTTTCCCTTCATTGTTCTGTCATTTAATCCTGGTGATAACCCATTGGAGTCATTATTATTTCTGTCTTACTGATGTGGAAACTGAAGCTTAGGGAGGCTGAGTGACTTTTTTCTGGCTGCCTCTGACTGAGTGCTTCTTCTATGACAGGCAATGTACACACAAACATGATCTCCTTGAATCATCACACCAACTCTCTGTGAGGCAGGGATTTGAATTAACATCCATTTTCCAGGCTGCAAACCAGAGGAAGTTACAAAACATGTCTAAGTCGAGAAGGTAATAAGTGGTAGAGCTGGGACTCACATTCAGGTCACGGCCACTGCCACGTCTGTCCGGCTATGTCCTGCATTCCTACCGTTTATAAAGAGGTTCTCATTGTGGAAACTGAGGACCAGCTGGGGAAGAAATACCTGGGGCATGCAGAGGTCGTGCTGGTCTCTAGTACTTACGCTTCCCTCTTCTCCTCCACTCCACCCCCCAAACACACAACACACGCACAATTCCAGTGACAGACTCGTTAATCCTCGGAACAACGCTTTGAGGCAGGCACTATTATCATGCTCATTGCACTGCTGGGGAGACTGAGGTTTGGAGACGTCACACAACCTATTCAAATTCTGCGTGATATTAAGTAACGGGCTCAGGGGCTGCACCCAGGCTGACTCCAGGCCCTGTACTGTCAGCCAGGAGGTCACACGAGAGTTAACGTAATAATTACAGGCATGTTGCCGATAGTCCAGGAGCTGCTTCTAATTAGGGTTCTGTCTCAGGACGAGGAACACTGAACATTATGACCCATTAGTAGATCTTCTATAAGACTTAAGTCAAATAGGATTTAGCTATACTCTTACAAACTACTACAATGCTTATAACAGAGAAAAAAACCGAAACAGATGTCTAATGTTAGGGGTTAAATGATGGTTCACAAGTATGTTAGAAATCTCAGATGTCATTGAAAAGTATGACAAAGAAGGATATTATGACATGGAAAATGTTTATACTATCTTAAGTGAAAGAAACAGTTTACAAATGTATCTGTGGTTTGGTCCTATTTTTGTAACATGAAATGCACAGTGTGCGTGTGTGCAGCGAGAGACAGAAACGGGAGAGAGGGAGGATACACAGTGAAAGGTTAACAATGCGTCCATCCCATGACAGAGCATGGTCACGGCCCTTTCTTCTTTTGCCTGTTGATGTTTTCCAATTTCCTGCAATTAACACTGTGACCATCATACTGTGATTTTTAAAGGTTTTCTTTGGGGGGCGGGCAGGGGGCCTAAGAACCTGGATGTAGATGAGAATAAGATAAAAACAGCCCAATGAGACCCAGAAAAGATTGCTAGAGACCAGAACAGCATATCCCCGAGTCTACAGTATGTGAACATTTCCAGAAAAATGTTTCATGGTGAAATTCATTTGGCAAACTTTGTCGACGTGCACTGCTCATGTCAAAGAAAGTTTACTTAAATTTGCTTCAGCTGGAGGTTCCCTAATTTACATGACCACAGAACCATGTCTGTGTGTGTAGGACATGATTGCAGCTCTGAGGAACCCAGTTTGGGAAGCATTTGCCTAGAGAACAAAATGTACTCATCTCTACAATCCGTGCGTAGCGCAAATGCCAACCTTTCCCTCCAGGAGTTTCCCTTCTGTAACTCCTGTAAAACTAAGGAATTTTTGGTCTCCGCACCCCCATAAATACTTTCAGAATTTAAGTAAAAGAATAAAAATGCTTACTCCCTATAAACATGGGATACCTGGATCTGTAGACATAATTTCAAGCCAAAATACTCTGTGAAGTGTGAAACACTTTCTCTTTCCGTGCGGCTGCTGCTGACACTGCTGAGCGTGTTATCACTAGGAGTCATCCTCGCTTTTGCGCGCTTGCCGCGAGAGCCAGGCCGGCGAGCCTGAGGATGACTCAGAGATCAGCAGGTGGCAGGACAGTGAGGACCAGGACCATGAAGCAAGCGTGCAGCAGGGTGGCAGGGACCGCTCAGATGATATTGGGTCCTCCTGGAGCCCGGTTTTCCTTGGCCGTGAGATCCCAAGTGGGGGTGTGACCTAAAGACATTCAGGTTTTCAGGAAGACGTCCTCGCTAGTCCGTAAGTGGGAGTCTATGGCATCGAGATTTGGGGTCTTGCTGAAAACGTGGCCTCAGACATAACTCGCTGCCTAGTGAAGCCTGCTGTGCCCAGAGTGTGGGTGGCCAAGACAGGGGGAGAGGAGAGAGACCCTCGTAGGGACCTAAGATCTACCTGCAGGAGGGACTTTCTGTGTCAATATACCTGAGCTTATCGCCCATAATGGAATATGTACATAGCTAAGACTCATTAATCCAATTTCCTGTCTCAAGGGATATTAGAATCCTGACAAGAACAAATTCCTGAGAGGGTCAGAATACATCTTTTATTTAGTTTGTTTTGCTTTCTTAATACCGTGTAATGATGTGAAAACCCCCAATGACTTCAGCAGAAACCACCCACTTATCCGACGGTTATTATTCTGCACGCAGCAAGGGTCTTGCTGAGAAAGCTTAGCAGGGGACTAGACAAAGGCCAAATCCGTTTGGAGGTGACTTCTCCAGGATGGACGGATTCTCTCCTGTGAAATTAGGCTGGGGCTAATTCAAAAAGTCTCTTGGTAAAAGCGAATTCTGAAAGCCTCATTTTTCTACTTTCACCAAGAAGCGGCTTAAGTAGTTGTGGAGAAGAATTTGTAGCATGGTTATCACATTAGTCTTGGGAGAGAGAAATCAGTCTGCTTTTTAAAGAGCAGAGCGGGGACTCAGACACCAGTGTCAGTAATGTTCGCACGCGCATTCGGGTTCGGGCACAACTTCCCCGCAAGATCACCCCTCCCAAACAGAAGCCTGAAGGAATCTGAAGACGTGGGGAAGCACAGCCAGAGCCTAGACCGTCTTGCTTCTGATCCTGTCGCCCCTTGCCAGGTCTCCGCACGGAAGGAAAACGGGGTCTGCTTACCTGTGTACACACACACACACACGCACACACATACACACACGCAATGGACCGCTGAGGGGGAAATCCCGTCCTGCCCTTCTGCTCTCACATACAGGACATCACCCAGGGCAGGACACCATCTCAAGAGGCACCTAAGCACGTGACACTGAGCCTACCAGCAGATGGCGTCGAAGGAAATGCAGCCAGCACTGAAGGGCACGGAGCGAGGGCGAAGAGAAAGCGTTCCGTGTCTTGGCTCCTGGCTCCAAGATCTGGAGTCTGAAGGATACTCTTACTAAAACAGCTGGAGTTAGGCAGCTCAACTTCACTGCTGAAAAGGTAGAAAACCTAGGGGACCCAGGATGCAGTGCACCTCTGGAGCAAGGCCACTTTTCATTGCAAAAATCAGACCACTGACAAAACCCCTGTGCATTCCTGTCTCTGGACCGTTGCAAATGCAAACATCACTCACAAGCTGCTGTGCTCCCCTTGTGATGTCCGAGATGTCACGCCCGCAAATACTGGCGAAAATAATATTCCTATCTACACACTGTCATGCAGATTAAATGAAGGTCATGTAATACCCCAGGCACGAGCGCAGCATGTAGTGGGTGTTTTTCCTAGAGCACTCATTCTCTGGCCTACGTACTTGGGACTCTGAGTGAGGAGCCAAATAGACAGAACGTTTATAAGTTCAAATATAAATAGTATTTCCAAAATAAGTAGACCTAGAAATCTTTAAACAGGCTCGTACCAAAAGCAGAACCCAGATGATAAGGACTTGGGAAAACCAGACAGGTCAGCTTAACACCAACTGGTGTCCAGCAGCTGTAACAGGAAGAATTTACCTACTTCTTACGTAGTTTTGACCACAGGGGCCTGGTTTGTTTTTCTAGACTTCTGGAAGGAAACCAACCCACCCACCTTAGAGTTAAGAGTTCCATGAAAGAAAGACTACTCAGGCATCAAGCAAGGCTGCCCAGGACTGAAGCCATTTGCTATATTTTAAGAGAACAAAACAATCAAAACACCAGCCTAATACGGCCCTATGGGCACAGTGTCATGAGACCACCACGGGAGGCCCTAGGAGGGGAACTGAGAGTAGAGACGGGGAAATCAAGAATAAAGGGGCTTTGCTTGGAGTGCAGGCATTGAGCCAATCTTGAGCGCTCACACACGTGGGGTGCCGGGAGACCTGCGGCCTCTCCTGCCACCTGGCAAGCCCTGTGACCCTGCAGCATGCCATGGCACTGACAGCTTCCCTCCGTTCTTCTAGTTGGCACCACTCAGTAGAAGGAAGGAGGAGGCGGGGGCGGGGGCAGGGAGCCTCACACCCCTGGTGCCCTGCAAGAGTCGGCCGTGGCACGGGCTCTCACGACTGCCGGCTGCCTATGCGGAAGGTGGAAAAGGGACTTAGCTCCCCAGACTAGGAGTAAAACAGCGTCAGCGTGGCCAGAGGAGGCAGCACACGTGGCTTTCAAATTTGAGTCTGTCCCTACCAGACTGCAAGACTTCAGCAGTTACAGACAGCATTGTATTTCTGTCTCTCTTGCAGTAGTTAGCACCTTGACACAGTGGGCGCTTAACAGACAGTTGCTACTGGCGACCAATTAAGAGGGCTGAGGCTGCTGTTCTTGCTTCTTTTCTGAACCAAATTTCAAGGGGAAAGTTTAAATGACTTAAAAAGTCACAAAAGAAAACTAGGATGAAGTGTTTGAATTACATTATTCCCAATGCCTAGCTATGTATACGCGTAAACAAATAATGTGTAAGGAGCTTCTTTGCTGTAATAATTTATAAACACAAGAAGCTGAAAAAAGTTAAAGCCTCACTTCACAAAACACGTCAATGTAAATTTGGCAGGGATTAAGGATTAGGGTAAAAACAATCAACAGTGCCAGTTCTTCCAAGATGAACGAAGAGGGACTCTGTACATATTAAAGCCACAAATAACAAAAAAGTAATAACACTGAGTACAAAAATGAAAGGTTCATTTTCACGAAAGGGCTTGCTATAGCCCCACCTGCAGAGACCTTATGGACAACCAGCCACCGTTCCATCAAAGATGTCGAGACTGAAACTTCTCTGAATTGCAGTTCACTCTAAATATTTCAAAACCCTAGAAGGAAATCTCTAGCTTTCATCGCCTCGTGTCCACTTTAGGCTAGAACAGTGGTTCTCAAGTGGGGCCAATTTTGCCACTGAGGGGACACTGGTAATGTCTGGAGACACTTGTGACGACTGGGGGCCACTACTGGCATGGAGTGGCTAAAGGCCAGGGATGCTGCTCAACTTCCTCCAACGCACGGACAGCCCCGTAACGACAGCAAACAGTCATCCCACCCGAAATGTCAGTAGTGCCCGGGCTGAGAAACTCCGGCCCAGAAGAGGAAGGGGGTTTCCTCTGTGGTGTTCGTGACTGACTGAGTGATGTACACTCTGGTGATGAGGAGGGATAAATGGACACAGGTCCAGACCTCAGGACTCCGGTGTCAAGTGGAGCGATCGCTGGGTTAATTCCTACTGTCGGATGTATAAATCTGTATCCTGTGTAGTCGTCGTTTGCCAATACCTTTCATTTTCCTCTCACCTCTTCCCCCTCCTTCAGGTATGTCACGTAAGCGACGATGAATAATTACAGCCACGACACGTACATCCACGAGGGGTGCCTGCCGGGGAGGCACGTCGCTCTGCCTCCCTCAGTGAAGGACCCTAGAGGAATACTCTGCCTCTTCTCCTCCTCCTCCTATTTTTCTGCTTTTTCTCTCCTTATTATAAAAATGTGTATTAGCATCTTTTTGAATGTATCAATATAGTTTACCTTGCTTCTCATTATTCCTCCCCCTTTTTTCAAAATGTATACCTGAATCATTTTTTTAAATAAAAAATGAAAAAACAACTAAATTACTACAAACAATATTAAAAGACGAGTTGGCCAACAGTTTGAAAAAATGCAGAATCAATATTCTTAATATATAAAGAGTTCTTTAAAATCAATAGGAAAACCATTAAAAATGTAATTGAAAAATTGACGAAGGGTATGAGCAAATGCTCTAGAGAAAGAAGAAATACAAACAGCCAATAAACACACACACACACAAGTGTTGGACTTCAATAGTAATCAAAAAAATGTAAATGGAAATAACAATGAAATACTATAGTCCACTTATAAAATTGGCAGCCATTAAAAATGTAACTGCTGCTCATATACTAGAAAGGTCAGATATGAATGTAAATGATCCAATCTTCTTGAAAATCATTTTGATTGTGGGTAATTTGTAAAATAAATAACCAGTTTCCAATTACAAATGCTATACTTGCTTGTGTGGAAAGTTTATAAAATACTGAAAAGTATAAAAATGAAAATCAAATCACCTATTACTTTAACACTTGAGAGACAAAGAATTTTAACTCCTTGCTTTATCTTTCAGGGTGTCTATGTGAATGTGTGTATCATGTTATACGTGCAATTTGGTACCCTGCTCTTTTGCACTTAGTGTTGTATTGTGAGCATATTCCTATGCCACTGCTTCATCTTTAAAAACATGGTAATTGATGGCTGTATAATATGGTGTCATATGGATGTCTTTGTACAGTTAACTACTCCCCTGCTATTGGACATGCAGGTTTCTCACTCTAATTTTGTTTGTTTTTTTTTTCTTTTTGTCTATCATAAACAATGCTATAAAGATCATCATTGTGCCTCAATCGTTTCTGCATTTTCAATGAGTGCTGTTTGCCTAGATTGTGCCCAGAATGACAGGATAATAAAGACATCGTGAGACAAACAAAAACAGATACTTTGCCACCAACACACTTGCATCATAGGAATTTCCAAAGAACACGCTGTACTTCAGGCAGAAGGAAAGTGACTGCAGACAGAACTTACGAAGTACAAAAAGGGATGCGAGACAAAGACAAGGGCAAATATGTAGATGAAACTAAGCAAACGTGAACTATAGAAAAAAATGATAACATCTTAGAAGTTAAAAAAACGTAAAACTTAAACCCCTTAAACAATGCCACATAAGTTTGAGCTGAAGTGTCCTATGGTTCTTTCTTGTACTGTTTGGAAGGAGGAAAAAGATACTAATTAAGTTTAGATTCTAATAAGTATGCATGTCAAAATCTCTGGATTAGTTATTAATAGGAATAGAGTGGCTAACTTTAAAATTGAAAGACAGCAAAAAATAGAATTAGAAAAACAATCCAAAAGAAAAAAAAAGAGAGAGAGAAAGAATTATGGAAAAGGAATAACAAAGAAAAGGCAGAAAATATTAATATGATGGTGGAATTATCATAAATATATGTGGGTTGAATGCTTTAGTTAAGATAAAAGTGATAACAGAATGAAAAACAAAACCCAGCTATTTGCTGTTATCAGACAACCAGGACAAAAGGACAAAGAAATGTTGAATAAAAAAAAGATTAAAAAAAACCATAATAGGCACATACTAATTAGGAGAGCAGCTGTGGCTAAATAAATGATCAGAATATCAGAATTTTAATATCAGAATTCTTAATCATCAAAATTTAAAGCAAAAGGACCACTGAAAATGAAGAGTCAAAACACAACGATAGGTAGGCTTCCATGATGGGCTGTGAAACACACACACACACATACACACACAATGACAAGAGGTTCACATCACCAGGAACATAGAGTCTTTCTAAACATGTATGCACTTAATAATACAAAAGTTAATCCAGGTATATTACATACTTAAATGTCAAGAAAAACAGTATAAAGCATTCAGAAGAAAATATAATTGAATATCTTTATGACCTCATGGTAGGGAAGGATATTTTAAATAAAATACAAAGGTTGAAAATTGGACAGTATAAAATTATCAATTTCTGTATATTAAAAGACATCACAAAAAGAGTGAAAATAAGCAATCCACAAACTGGGAAAGGATATTTGGAGCACACACCTAAAAAAAGGTTAGTATCCAGGACAGAAGAACAAATACTCCTATAAATAAATAAGAAAAGTACAACCCAATACAAAAATCAACAAGAGACTTGAATAGGAACTTACTGAATGAGAAAGCCAGAATGACCAATAAATATAAGAAAAGATGCCACGAATGCCAGAGATACCACAATAAGACACCATCTCACACACGGTTGGCAATAATTAAAAACAAACAAACAAACAGAAAAGAAGTTTTGGTGTTTTCTGGATGCGAAATAACCAGAACTTTCACATACTGATGGTACAAGCGTAAAATGGAATTTTGCCATTTCTAATCAAGTTGAAAGCAAGCATTTGTTATTTCTTGGCAATTCCATTCCTAGGTAGATGCCCTAAAGAAAAACGTTTCCACATGTATACCTGGGTTTATGGGTAAGAATGTTAATATCAGCATTGTTAATGACAGGAAACAAAACTGGAAAAAGGGAATGTCCATCAAAAGTATGTTATTGTTTACAATGTTGAATATTATGTAACAGCGAATGTGTTTGAAATCCAGCTACATGCAACAGCGTAGATAAACGTGGTGTGGCCTCAAGTGAAAGAACACAATACGACTGCAACCACAGAAATGTTCTGAAGCAAACTAAACACAGCATCATTAAGGGATGCACATGTGCGCCAAACTATAAAGAAAATTAATGTAGCAATAAGCACGGAAGTCAGGATAATGGCTACCTCAATGTGGGGAGGAAAGGGGTTGAGGACCAGAGGTGACACAGGCGACAGAAGGTTAATGGCCACAATCTCTCTCTTAATGTTGCTGGTGTTCTATTGTTACTGTTTATTCCTTCTATGTGTTTCATCGATAAAAAAGATTACCTATTTTATATTAAATAAAAATTCTAACAAAATAATAAATACTCTAATTAGAAATACCTCTTAGTAAGGCAGTTCTTGTCCTAATCCTGTCCACAGTAAGATGGGAGCCATGAGGGAATATCCCTCTGTGAGCAGAGAATACCCAAATGGAGCACCGTTATACTACGAATTATTCTGGTTATGTTCAACATCCCAGAATTACTCTAAATTATTCTTTGCTTGGGACAAAGAAGACAATATTTTCTATTGATTGGTGCTGCTCAAGATGCATACTTGATTTTTTTTATCCCCAAATGTCTCACTGAGAAAACAGCTGATATCAATAATGAGTTTAAGAAGAAATATCTATGCTGACAGAAATGTTTACGTAATGCAGAAGTTTTAGTTCCAGAAGGAAAAAAAATCTTGGAAAAAATGATATGGCAGATTATATTTTCAAAACATGCTCTTTCTTACAATATGACCTTGATACAACTTGCATAGGGAGGTGGTGTCTCTGTTTCCTCCCCTGGAACTTGGACAGAGCTTTGAGACTGACCTACAGAGTGAGGAAGGAGTGGTGTTCTGTGACTTTCGAGTGTAGGTTACTGACAGAGCCTTTTTCTCTCTCTCCCCCTCCCTCCTATCACCCCTCCACCCCATCAGTAGCTCTGTCTCTCTCTGGGCACTTGATCTTGGAATCCAACTGCCAAGCTGTGAGGAAGACCAGGAGAAACCACAAGTGGGCGTTCCAGCCAACAGCCCCAGCTAAAGCACTAACAGCCAGCACCAACACCAAACATGTAAGAATGCTTTCAGTGACTCCAGCCACTGCCACCTGCTGACTACAACTGCATGAGAGACCTCAAATGCAAACCATCCCAGTCAACCGAAGAACCAATGCCAGATTATAATAATAAATGATTTGTTATCTTATGCCACCAAGATTGGGGCAGTTTGTTACACAGCAACAGATAATTGAAAGAAACTATGATGTTAAGTGCCCTTAAAGTAAGTAGAGGAAAGATGATATAGAAGATTAAACTCATGCCAGAAGCCCAGGCTGTTAAAGACAGCCCTGCCACTAACTAGCTGCGTGCCTAGTTAACCTCCGTGAGCTTCAATTTTCCCAAGTGAAAAACTGTAGGTTATCAACTTACATGTCTCAAGGAATTTTAAGCATGGGATATGCTACCACACGAAAACTCTCTTGTGCACTGTACGCAGGAAACAAAGGGCAGCAGTTGACACTGTGGTTGTTAGGGCTGGCTTTGGCTGGCTGCCATTCTCTTCCAGGTCGCCTCCCTTCCTATATGAGCCACGGGTAGAATTTTCCACTGCTTGCTGGCTGGGAACATACCGACTGTGCCCGTGACTCTCACGTGAGTTTGCTCTTTCTCTCCTATTCCTTAAAATTGATCCTAGTTCCCAGACAGCAAAGCCTAGGAACTGAGAAAGGCAGCACAGTGTAGTGGCTAAGGGCATAGGCTCTAGAGGTCAGCTGCCTGATTTTGATTGCTGAGTCTGGCTGCTGCTTTTGCTACCTTGGACAATGTGTATGCTTTCTGTGCCTCTGTTTCTGCATCTTAAGAATGGAATAGGCCATGCAAACTAGCTCATGCCTGTAATCCCACAGCTTTGGGAGGCCAAGGCGGGGAGATTGCCTGAGGCCAGAAGTTTGAGAGCAGCCTGGGCAATACAGCAAGATCCCTCTATAAAAATTTAAAAATTAGCCGGGCATGGTGGTACATGCCTATAGTCCCAGGTACTTGGGAGGCTAAAGCAGTAGGATCACTTGAGCCCAGAAGTTTGAGCTTACAGTGACCTATGATCACAACAGCTAATACAGAACCTTATTGGGCTATTATGAGGATTTAATTAAATGAATTAACATATGTAGCACTACAACCTTGATTGGTAATTTCTTTGTACAAATTGAGAGCACTTGGTCACTTATTTTGATAATGTAAAAAATAGACTTCAATATAAACAGAAAGGCTGGCTTCACTCTCACCAGCTACCCAACAGAGAGCAGGGACTGGGTTTGGGGCAGGGAACTGTGTGCCCCCACGGTGACATCTTGAAAAGAAACTCCAGTAGCCATTGCTTGGAAGCCACTAGGGACAAATTTGAAGGCAGGGTGTGAGAGGCCAACCATTGCTGCGCTTCTAAAGTCTGTAACAGACAAAACATGCTCCAAAAGAAGTGACAGGAACAGTATGACTTATATACCAGACCAGGGCTAGAAGAATCATTTTAGAAAACGACAAACTAACTGTGCTATTGATGGAGAGGAGGCGCTGTGAGGAAGGCGTCCTTTCATCTGCAGCGCAGTGTCCAGACACGCCCAACACCCTAATTACCACGTGGGCGCAAATGCCGATTCATTGCCATCCTAAGTGATTCTCTTCCCCTGTCCCTCTACCCTGTCTGCTCTCACAGAGTGAAGGAGAACTGAGCTGATTTGTCTCTTTTAAAAGACTGTTCTCCCCAAAGACATCGAGTATCATTAGCAAGAACTGCTTCTATAGCACAATGCAAATAAAGGTAGTAAAATTCACATAACCATAGCAGACTACATGGTGAAATTGGATCTAATTAGCAAGTGTCAATATAGTAACTTTTGCAACTTTAACACTTGCATCCTTTGCTATTTCAGGAAGTCTGCAGAAGATTTTGTTAGTGAGACACACAACCTAACAGCTTGTACTTCCTATTAAGTCACTTTATATTAATAAGGTAGCTCTTCTCTGAAATTCAAGTGCCAGGCAGTTCCCTAAATGACAAGGGAGAAAACTTTGGCTTTTGAACAGCAAAACCCAGCAGCACAGGCACTGCTACCGTGATAAGGTTAGCACAGAATGAGAGAGGGCAGCCGAGGGTGACAGGTGTAATTAAAATTATGTTTGGCTGCTGATCTGCCAGACAGATAAATTCCATAAGCACTAAATTGTATCAGTTTACTGAAAAAAGTTACAACTGACTGCTCATTTCTTGTTAAATACAACACTGATTTAAAGCTGGTATCCTTGAACTTTGCTGCAATTAATGAAATCTTGCCAGGTTTTTAGAATAAATGTAATACCAACCTTTGACCCATAGAAATGTTTAAGGTATTATAGACTATCCCACTTACTGCTACCTACCCCACTGTTGCTATACAGTTTGAACACCTTAATCATGAAAACTAATTTCCTGTGGTATAGAGCAATCCCTAGGACAGGAGCCGCCTGACATGTGAAAAAAGGTAGAACAGAAAGCTAGGCAGGGAAAACGATTGAATGTCCACTGATCTCAGGATGCGTCAGTCATTTCCTCTATGTTGCTGAGATAAGACCGGAAGAAACTACTGTATTATCCAGCAATCCACTTCTGGGTATTTATCCAAAAGAACTTAAATCAGGTTCTCAAAGAGATATTAGCACTCTCATGATCACTGTAGCACTGTTCCCAATAGCCAAGATGTGCAAACCAGCAGCATTCCCGCTGACAGACGAGCGGATGAAGCACATGTGGAATGTGCATACGGCGGAATATCATCCAGCCTTAGAGAAGAAGGAAAGCCCGCAAGGTGACAGCATGGATGATCCTTCGGACATTACGCTAAGTGAAATAAGCCAGTCCCAGAAAGATAAAGACTGCATGATTCCACTTATCTAAAATGGTCAAATTCCTAGAATCAAAGAGTGGAAGGGTGGCTGCTAGGGGCTGGGGGAGGCGGGAAATGGGAGTTACTAATCAACTGGTGTAAAATTTCAGTTAAGCAAGATGAATAAGTTCTAGAGATGAGTCGTACAACATGGTAACTACTGTCAACAATAACGTACTGTACACTGAAAAATTTGTAAAGAGGATAGTAGATCTCATACTAAGTGCTCTTAACACAATAAAACAAAATTTAAAAAAGAGAGAGAAAGAGACGGAGGCCTCACCGGTTAGATAAGGCCTAGAAAGAAGGCCTTCACAGCAGGCCCAATGACAGTGTGACAGAAACCCACACTTAAGCACCTGCTGCATACCTCTGCCTGTATCACGCCCTCTGAGTGAACTCAGTCAACATGTAATCAACAGACAGTCATGAGCAGCTGTTTCAGTCTAAGGACTATTCCATTGACACAACAGTAAATAAACCATAGTTCCAGTCTTCATAAACAAAGGAGGAAAAACAGAAAAAGAGGAAATTCCAA
This sequence comes from Propithecus coquereli, assembly GCF_000956105.1. Taxonomy (NCBI): domain Eukaryota; kingdom Metazoa; phylum Chordata; class Mammalia; order Primates; family Indriidae; genus Propithecus; species Propithecus coquereli. Next base: position 1,043,176 of record NW_012147975.1, read on the forward strand.
AACTAAATGAAAAGTGCTGTAAATTAGGGTACCATAAGACAACTATTATCCATTTTATAGATAAGGGAACTGAGGTTCAGAGAGGTTGGAGTTGGCCAGCAGTGGAACCAAGGTTGTAATCCAGATCTGAATCCAAACCTAGGATATCTCCACTCCATCACAAGCCTCCTCCTAGCTGCAGGAGGGAGAAGAAACTAGCAGGGGCAGCTGGGGAGTGTTACCCCCACTCAGGACTACTCGGCCAAGGAAAACTGGGTTCAAGGACTAACCTATACAAACAAGTAAGGAAGCAGGCTTTGAGGAATGATGAAAATATTGTCAAGAAGAAGGAAGGTATGCAGAGACAAGTGTCTGCAAGAAGTGAATTTCTGCATACCTGAGGTCATCTAGCCCATCCACAGGAAGAGAGCAGGACCAGCCTAGGGAAAGATCCGGATCATGAAGACCCGTGCTCAGTGTGGTGCGGGAGCAGGGCTCCTTCGGTTGCAGCCCATCTCCACCAAGGACAGGTAAGACAAGACAAGACTACTAGGACGGTTAATTTTATGTGTCCACATGGCTAAGGCCATAGTACTCAGATGGTAGGTCAACCAATATTCTAGATGGTTCTGTGAATGCATTTTAAAAGACAAGATTAACATTGAAATCAGTAGACTGAGTAAAGCGGGTAACTGTCCATAATGTAGGGGGGCCTCATCTGATTAGTTGAAGACTTCAGAGAAAAAAGACTGACCTCCCCTGCTGGAGAGGGGGGATTCTGCCAATAGGCTGCCTGTGGACTTGACCTGCAGCATTAGCTCTTCCCTGGGTCTCCAGCCTGCCCTGCAGAGTCCAGACAACCACATGAGCCCATCCCTTAAACTCAGTCTCCCTCCCCGCTTTCCCTAAACACACACACACTCTGTCTCTCTCTCTCCCCTCCCACTCCCTCTCTTGGTTCTGGTTCTCTGGAGAACTCTAGCATGACGACATTAAAACACAGAACTAGGAAACCAGCTTCAATGGCCCCAGGAATCTAACTAAGCCTGGAACACAATCAATCCCAAGTTGCCTCCCAGCTGCCGGTCTGAGTTGCTGGGCCTAGGACCCCTACAAGATTCATGAGGAACAAACAGGAACAGCAGACTGAATGGCTTGGTGGACTTTTCTTAGGGTGAATAATTCATTTGTTCATTTGATAGATATTTACTGAATGCCTATTACGTACCAGGCCCTATGTTAGGCGCTGGAGAATCTGGGCTCTGCTTGGCACATAGTAGACATTCAATAAATAGCTACTAAATGAATAAATAAAATCTTCACTGTAAAAAACTTAAACTCATCTATTTTTGTGATTGTTATATTTTTATGAAAAACTCCAACCCAGGTGACTAAATCAGGAACTTGTGTCAAAATACCTGGAAGGCAAAGATCACCTGTAGAGCTAAGTGACAGTGGCAAGAACTCCTAATGAGACACTAAGAGTTCTGGAACCCTGCTTCACACACTGGAGGTTTCCTCCCCAAGCTCTTTCCATGTTTTGAAGTTGATTCTTTTATTCCAGGGGAGGAGGGGTATCACAGAGATAGTGCCTTCAGAGAACACAAGCCCTAATTTATACAAATTATGTAGCCATCAGAAGCAATTAGGCCAATTTCATATAAATTCAATGCTTATAAAAATGTTCTAGTGTTAAAGGAATCCCATGTGCCTTCTTCTGTAGAGCCAATAACCCCTCCCTAGAGCAGTGCTGTCCAATAGACCTTTTTACGATGATAGAAATGTTCTGTGTCATCAGTATCCAATATGGTAGCCATTAGCTCTGTGTGGCTATTGAGTACTTGAAATGTGGCTAGTGTGACCAAGGAATTGAACTTTTAGTTTTATTTAATGTTAATTCATTTGAATACTGCCTCCAAATTCAATAGCTGTATGTGGCTAGTAGCAGACACAGGCTAACTGAAGGTTGTGGTGAGAGGTGTTTTGACAGAGGAGATCTGCCCAGGCACAGACCAACCCTATCACAGCCAGGTGAGCTCACCTGCAGTCAGTCTGGCTGGGGTCTCCCTCCTGCCCCAATACCCACCACCTTTTTGCTCCCCTCACTCTGTCTTGCACAAGAGCAGGCAGGGAGCCAAACCTCCATGGAGACCTTGTAGCCGCCCTGCAGAAAAGCCTGCCGGGCGAGGAGCTGACGAGGACAAGGGGATGGACTCTAAGGTGGGCAAGGGAAGGCAGTGGGCGTCTGTGAAGCTCTGTGGTCGGAATAAACTCACCACCCTCGAACTCCTGTCTCTTTCAGGAAGCCAACCTCTCCCATGCCCCCAGAAATGCTTTGGCTGAGAGGGAAGGGATTTTTCTGCCTTGGGGTACCCACGCCTCCTTTGCTCCCCTCTAGTCTGGGTGATTCTGACACTGCACAGGGTCCAGTTGTCCTAGCTGTGCAACTGCTCTGTGGGATGCAAGCTGTGGGCAGAGATGAAGGGCTGAAGGAGTGGCAACCACAGCACGAGGACACTTGTTCTCTGGCCATGTGAACAGAGTAGAAAATCATCCCAGCCAGACTCTCGCTGGGCAAAATGCTACATCCCAGAGGAAATATAATATACCATTACCACTTCCTGACTTGAACGACAGAATACAGGATTTGGCGGAGAACGTTCACTGGAAAAGGCACTGTCTAGCACAGAAACACGCGGCCAGTGGCTTTGAGCATGTTTACAGACGTGTTAAGTGGCCCCTCTGAGCAGCAGGGGGCCCTTGAGGTCGCTGCTCGTTCCCTGGAGACCCTAAGAGATAATGTACGTGCTGGTGGGAAAGTCACCCCGGGGGTGGGTTTCGTATCCCATACCACTGCTTACGGGAGGAAGTTTGCCACGGGGTCGGGGGGCAGAGAGATCAGTGCGGCATGTACCGTCTCACCCACCCACCCACTCAGGGGCTCTCTGGAAATGGGACTGACCTCAGAGAAATGAACGACAGAATCAGCGTGCAAGTGGACACATGCAAAATCGCTCAGAGACCAGACTCCAGGAGGAGAGCGAGACTCAGTGCTAACTAATGACCAGTTTAAAGACACTGACAAACCAGGCAATGTGTCAATCAGAAAAGGAAATGGTCAGCTTAGAACCAAGAAGAAAATGAGAGGAAGCCCTGGCAGTGCCCCTTACAGCCCTCTTCGGAGACGATGGACCTTAGTCTGTGGATAGTCACATAAACAAGACTAAATGTGAAAGAACAGGTCATTGAGCTAACTCAGCCAGGGTAGGGGTGGGAGCTGCCTTCTTACAGCCCAGTAAGTCCCCTGCTCACCTAATGAGCACTACTTATAAGCTAGCTCTCACAGAACCTCCCAGAGAGAGAGAACTGGCCTGTGATGTGGGTATTCTAGTCTCCATCTATTTGACAACTGTCCAGACTTGATAAGCTATCTTGGTCTGGGTTTATACAACAGTCTCTTGAGAACTGGGTTAATGTGACCTCATCCCTGAGAGACTGATCTACTCTCAATGTAAAAATAAAATCAAGCTTCAGATCTATAAAACTAAGATCTAGAAAGATCTGGACTATGGTAAATTTGTTGAAGAAAAGGCCACACTGCACAATCTTTTGTCATAATCAACCAGCTAGACTTCCTTAATGATAAACCTATATTATTTTACCACTAATAATGATAATAGCTATTATTTAGTATGTACTCTACACCAGGTACTTTAAATCACCATCTTGACTGAGGCTTACAAAAACCCTTATGAGGCAAGGTTTATTTATCAATTTTAAATGATAGGGAGCTGAGATGCAGAGACGGTAATTAAGGAGGCAAGATTTTCTAAGTAAAAGAGCTGAGATTAGGCCCCGGGTCTGCTGGCTCCAAAGCCCTTACACACCCAACTCCAGCAGTGATTTTCCAACTTGGTTTGGCAGAGAAGTAAGAGATCACGCTAAGGGGTTAAGGTGAAGGCCAAGAGGAAACCAAATTTATGAGCTTCTACAGAAAAGGTACTAGAGGAGACTTGGTTTTGTGTTCTATAAACTGAATTTGAACTGTTTGGTGCTGAAATTTGCCTCCCCAAGGAAGCATACAAGAGCAGAAGGGACACACACCTCAGAAGTGAGTGAGCTGGAAACTTCTGCGAGTTGGTGAAACCATGACCACTTTGCTCAGGTCCCAAATGCACCCTTTCAAAGATGGCCTTGTGATCTGAAGGATTTCCTTTAATGAGTTCACACATCGTGTTGTAAATTCCTCTCCTTTAGACCAAAATTCTTGAGAGCAGAAACTAAAGCCTAATATACGGCCTGGCATACTTAAAATATATTGGGTAGCGTGATGGATGAAGTAATGTCCTGCCACTCCCGGGGGTAACATTAGCTCTTGCCCTACGGCCCTCCAGCTACTGTGTTATGATTCCTTTAACATTTGTTTAACAAATACTTCTTTTTGGACAAATGACCAGTTTAAAGATCTGATCCAAGATGACATAACACAGTGTAACGAACCATTAGTGACTATGCCACGAGTAATTCAAGAACAGAGATGTTTAACGTGGCCTCTAAGTACAAAGGACACGAACAGCAATTTACAAAAGGAAGAATTACAGCTTGCCAAATAAAAAAGAAAAAATGTTCAACCTCACCAGTAATCAAAGCAATACAAATTAAAATAAGAATCGATTTTTGGGAAAGTCTAGCAAATAGGCAACATTAAAAAAATCTATACCTTTTAAAATAATAACTCAGGTTTGGAAAGGATGTGGCAAATGACCCACGTGTGGGAGTATAAACTGCTACAGCATTTTTGGGCAGATAAGTTGGCAGTATGGATGGGTCAAAATACCTAAAGTTATCTATATTTTTGACCTGTGCTTTCATTTTAACCATTTATCCTATTAAATATATATATACAAACTTATGTATGAAGATATTTATGAAATATTTAGAATAGCAAAAAAAAAATGCAAAGAACTTAAACTTAGGAGCTGATTAAATACAACATACAATAGAATACCATGCAGCCGTCAAAAACCAATTCCTCAAGGCAGTGATTTGGGGGAAGTTTGTGATATATCTGAAAGTGAAAATAGCAGGGTTCAAAGTACTACTTATAAAATTATTTCAGTTTTGTTTTTAAAAATCCATTCTTTCTGTATTTTCCTTTCTCTCTGTTAGAATAATTAACATTTCCCACACGTTCAATAATTAACATATATTATCATTTTATTTTTAAAATAGCTTAAGTCTCACAGATAAAACTGACAATGTCTCACACACATGTGGGACTTTGTACCATTTCCTAATTCTCTTTTTATTCTCCATGGTAGCCATGATTTGGAAAGAGAAGAAACAATATGTCCAACGCCTTCTATTTATTAAACACCAGAGCCAGGCTTCACAACCAGGTCCTTCATTTCAAGAGCAAAATTCTTTCCATGACACTAGAGCTAGATCTGCCCTTAACCAGTGTCAATTTCCAAAATTCATTGTATTTCGTGTGGAACTTCTCAGAGTTAACATAACCCAACTGACTTTAAAACCAGGAAATGCAACTATGCCATTTCTAGATGCAAATATTCCCCAATGGGAAAACCTAGCAGCTACTGTATGTTTATAATTCTAATTCTTCCCAAAGAGTTTTTTTTTTTAATTATAATATGTACAGTAATGAAGAGTTGTGTTTTGTAAGCGTTTTCCCCCCAGAATCATGAAAGCACGTTCTTTCTTGTAAATTATACATGGCATAATTACAACAAGATGGGCCGTGTTTTGGGTCTCGTTTCAAAGTGATTCCCTTTTCAAGCATTCCCTTTAATAAGCACAAAACACTCACAGCCTTCACTGTGGAGCTATCAGGAATTAGCAGACCTATTTTTACAGGGTAGACACCACCCAGGGGGTTAATATCAAGTTCTCAAAGCCTAAGCTTTACCCCACCAAAACTTTTTGATCATAATCTTAAAGTCAGGAATGGAGAGGATGGTGAAGACAACACTACCAAGGACGATTAGCAAAAGTAAGGAGCATAGGCCTCACTTGTGGGTGAACCATGGGAGGAGTGTGTAGACGATATCAATATATTACATATCACCTTCTCCAGCCAGGAAGACCATTCCTTTTTTAGCATTCTCTACATCTGTCCCTCTCTTCAAACGCCCTAAAAACCTCTGAACAGCATGATACAGGGCAAGAGCTCAGTAAATATTTGCTGAGTAGCTGTGAGTACCAATAAGAAAGATCCTTGCCCCAAACAAACAAACAAATGTAACATCTCCTCGCAGAGGAGACATCCTGTAGGGCACGGTGGCTTTGTGGGTTGACAAAGGGAAGAGAGTCTCCCCAGGTTTGGGAGCCATGTAAGCAAGAACCTAAGTAAGTTCAGGGGACACTGTGAATGAGCCTGGTTGTGCCAAAAGGGAGGGGCAATTGTTTTGCAAGTTGTGGTTTTAAAAGATTAATTTGGAGGTGGGGAACTGGGAATGGGAAGGAGGAAAGAAAAGGCAAGAAAGCCCGTGAGCAGGCCGGGCAGCGGCTCCTGCAAGGTGGCAGCGCGGAAAGAGGCAGGAGACGGCGTGAATGGAGAGGCGTCGTGGGCGCGTCTGCTGTGGAAAACGCGGTACTGGTGAGAGAGCCACGGCAGGAGATCAGCACAGTAAGCGGGAGGCCCAGCAATCAGACACGGAAAAGGAGAAGAGCTGGGAGAAGGAAAGAGGGGTCAACATCTCCAAATTCTACCCAGAGGTCGTGGAGGAAGACGTGGAGGAAGAAGTCTGAGATCCTTGTGGGGAGGAAAGGGAGGCAGGAAGATGTTCCACAGGGTGAACCAGGAGGCGTGATGGTTACGGGGGGTTCCAGGTAGGGAAGACCCTACCTGGTTCGAAGTATGAGGACACAACAAGCAGCAGGGGAGGGGCAGCAGGGAAGAGGAAAATGGCTCATCAGGGATGGAGGGCTTCTTTGTCCTGTTCCTGAGAAGGAGAGAAGGATGGGTCCCAGGGGCTGTGCATCAGAACTCGGCCCTGACCGCCTCGGTGCAGCCGGGTCAGGAAGCAGCACACCTGCTAAAGGGACGGGCAGAGAGCTGGCCCTGGGCGGGGTGTGGCGGGGCTGCTGAGGGGTCAGGCCGTGAGCTCACCTGGCTGTGATGTGGCTGAAGGAGGGCCCAGGGTGAGTCAGGGGACATGGATTCCCTCAAGGAGGCTGAGGCAGGGGGAGGGAGCAGCTCCAAGAAGAGCCTCAAGTCTCAGCAGCCTGCGGGGCGGAGTGGAGGCGAGGCCGGGGAAGCCGTGGTGTCGGCCGGGGCTGAACTCCGCAGGACAGGACACAGACACGCTGCGTGCCCGAGCTTGCGAGCCTCTGCATCTGCTGACACGCCCGCCGCCCTGGCACCCCCCGTGCATTGCTCACTGTCTAACTGTCCCTCCTCTGTGAAGCCCAGCTCCAGACACGCCGGGGCTCTCCCTCCCTGCTCCTCCTGCACACGAATCCACCCTTCCCTGCTCCTGGGGCCCACCTGCCAGCTGTCCTGAAGGCCTTCAGAGCAGGAAGGTGCCTCCCAACTGGCCGCCTCCTTCTCCCCTCCTCCCGCGTTCACACCTACAGACGCCCGACCTCAGATCAGATGCCGCTTCCCAAGGGAAGCCCTTCTTCCCTGATCCCGCCCAAGCAAGCTCAGGTTCAACTGCTCTTCTCATGGCCGCTTGTACTTGGTCTTCAGGGCTTCTCTTAACACGCTTAGCATCCTCCTAGTTACGCGCTGTGTCTTACAACTGTAACTTGGGAGTCCATCTTCCACCAGGCCGC
>NW_012147975.1:1051481-1065596 GCF_000956105.1 Propithecus coquereli
AGAGCAGTGACGATGGCAGACGGCGTGACGGTGCCCTTGGTATAGTCTAAGCCCCACATGAGATATTTTGTGGGCATCTTCTCCTGGCTTTGTCACATTCCACGAGCTCAGCATTATCATTTGGCCCATTTTACAGCTGAGAAAACTGAGGTTGGCTCAGAGAGATTAAATGATTTGTCCATCACAAAGCTAGAAGGCAGCAGAACTACAAAGGATGCCCAGGTCTGTGGGGCCGCAGAGCAAACTGTCAGGCTGTGGTTAAGGAAATACTCAGTCCAGAGAGGAGGTGAGAAAGGACACCACAGCTCTGGCCTCGGGGCTGGGCTGGCAGGGACACCGGCCCGGATGACAGCAGCTGTCAGTCCCAGTTGACAGCTGAGCCCGAGAGGAACAGCAGAGCACACAAAGGGCGCGTGTGAGTGGTCCAGAGGGGTGCAGGTCCACCCAGCCTCGGGGGGCACTGGCCACCTCCAGGGCGGGTTCCGCGGCCGAGTCCTTCCCGCAGACGCACGCCTTCCCTGCGCGCCAGGCCACCAGCAACTCCTCAGGCCGGGCCTGGTGTGCACAGGACTGCCGCACGTTAGCACCTGAATTTAAATCAGGCCAAATTAGTGCTATTTCTGCAGGTGTCTGTGCTGCAACTTCTTTTTTTCTCCCTCTGCCTGAAGGAGAACGAGAAATCGGGCAGCCAAGCAGCCCGGCCACATCAGCCCCCCTCCTGTCCGCCCCCCGTGGCTCCCCAGCCAGTGGCAGCTGTCAGTCTGACTCAGAGAACCCTGGGGAAGGGGCCTCACGGCTTCCAAGAAGCCATTTGCAAGCAGACCCTCCTGCTTAGGAGGCACAGGCGCAGACCCGCTGCACCTCTCTGCAAGACAGCTGGTTCTCCAGAAGGAAGGGTAGATGGGAAGGAGGACGGCGAACATGGAAGAGGGTGAACGTAGACAGGGAGGGGAGGGGTGCAAGCCATGACCAGGGAGGACGCTCACCTGGGGCCACTGGCTGCTGCCCTTCAAGGCTGGCTGGTCTGGTGGGCCATCCCTCGGCGGGGTTGGGGGGCTTCCAGTGCGCACGACTCAGTGGGAAGAAAGCACTGTCCTGAGGTCACCGTGTGCCCATGCCCTGCCTTGTCACATGAATGAAGCTTAACCAGGCTTTGCTGGGACCCTGCCTAACCCAATTTGGGGCTCTGGGGGTGGGGAGGGGTCTTCTGGAAACTGCCCCCCCCCAGAGCCTGGGGACCACCCAATTCGCTTCTGTCTGGGCTGAGCGGAACAAGGGCGGTGAGGGAAGGAGACCGACTGCCAGGATGGGGGCAAGACTGCATTTTCTCTCTGCTTGGACGCCTCGTACGTGTCCGACCGGTGTTCCATGCTGGGGCTCACTCACGGAGCAGGACGGGGGGGGCTGCCTGCATGGAGCTCCCCTGGGATGAGAGTGAGGGGCGGCAGCAAGGGGAAGGTGCCGTGGAAACACACTGCAGGGCAGCAGGGAGAGAGCTGGGCCTCCCTAGGAAACCGTGTGCCCCTGGCAGCAGCAAAGGGCTGAGGGACCCCAAGGGCGGAGGCTGAGGGGTAGCGGATCTGTTTTCTTGAAGGGAGGGGAGCGAACACCCATTGGGCACCAGCTCTGGCCTACGTCACTTCATTTTCTAATCAACTCTTACCCATCAAGCAACCCTGAGCAGGGGCTGATCACACAGTTCCAGTTTTCTCTGCCGTGCCCGTGCCCTGACCAATCTTTCCCCCGACAGGGAGGAGCTCTTGGAGAAACAGGTTGTGGGTAAGGAGGGGTCAATGGCTCTAAACCTGGAGACTTGCTTCTGTCCCACCCAGGAAGCCCTCTCTGACCATCCCGTCTGCCCCTCTGTCCGCCCTAAGCTCTCTCCACCTTCCTCCCTCACGTTGCCTATTACACAACTACCGTGACCTGTCTGTCTGTCTTCCCTGCAGACAGGGAGCTCTCTGAAGGCAGGGCTGGCGTGCCCAGCACTCAACACGATGCTCAGAAAATGGGTCCTGAAATGACCGGGTCAGTGAATGAACCAACGAGCGACTGCCATCCCCTCGCCCCCTCACGAGCACGCCGGTTCATGTCGCCAGCTCAGAGAGGCAATCCCTTTGGAGGGCAGTAAGGCAAGAACGGGGTGAGAGGGAGGCCCCTTGACCCTGACCCCGGAGGCTTTTCCTGCCCCAGGCGGTGCCGGCTGCCCTGAGCCCTGCCCCTGGGAGAAGCCCTTTGGGAACCTGCTTCATAAATACTTACTTAGCAAGACATTTAAAATGCTATTGATTTCTCTCCTCAAAAGGAGAGGTGAGACGGGTGATAGACACGGCGAGCAGTTAGCAACAATGAGTCCCATCCACCCCCAGCCAGAAGTCATTTCCCTTTCAGATTAGCAGCCTGGCAGCCCTGGGAGAGGGAGGCAGCACTAAGGGAGCAGAGCTCCAACCAGCAGGTGCTCTGGCTCCGGCAGCAGCAATTAGAGGCTTAAGCTCCCTTTTCTGTGAGTATGAGACAATGAAAAATAAAGCTGATTTCGGAGGGTGTGCCCGCACGCAAGGCATCTTTCTCCCCTATTTAGGAAGAAAGATGGGAGCCCGCCTCTTCCCAACAGCCAGGTTCAGGAGCCTCTGCTCCAAGTCAAGGCACCAGCGACAATGTTTTCAAGCACTTACGAGATGCTGGGCAGAGATCTTACTAGATGGGAACAGGAAAATGGAGGTGCAAAAAAATACAGCCCTTGTCCCTGCAGTTAGCCTGTGAGGGGGCAGCACACGTGTTCAGCACGTGCTGGGCAGACGAGTGCTGTCCTAGGGTTCCAGCTCCCTGAGAGCTTCCTCTCCCTGTCGTCCTCCCTGGCAGGCCTCACAGTGAGTGCTCAGTTAACATTCATGAAGGCATTTCTGTGCTAGCTAGGGCAACAGCAGCTGGGTAACAAAGGTGCCCCAACATCTAAGTGGTCTAGTGTAAGAAAGTATATCAGCAGCCATCATTCCCTCCAACTGAGGTCAGGTAGGAGAAAGACCAGCATACACCAATTCGCTTGGCCTCATTTGCACATTTCTCTGGGGTGTGCTCTGATCCTTGAATTCACAGGAGCCCCTGGCCGAAAAAATGTTTCCCGCTACATGAATACGCATAGGGAATAACAGACTCAGAAATGAAGTTTCAGAAACTCCAGTCGCCTATCCCTGATGTTTGAGGCTGAGGCACAGCTGAGCAGGGAGAGGTGACCCAGAGGTACCTGTCTCGTTCGGCCCAGCGGAATGCTGCCAGTGGCCGCATTTACATATTTTAATGATCACATAAATGGGAGCTGGTAGCAGAGGCCACATCAGGTTTGTCATAGAATAGAAAAATGCCTTTGGGAAACTAGGTATCAGGGAACAGCAGCCCTACGTCCTTGACTGCAAGATGGGTTGAGACACGTGCTCTTCGCCTGGGGGTGGAGCTGGCCCTCCCGTGGGCCTGTTACGGGGCAACACTGGATCCAAGCCCTCCAGACTGGGGTGCAGAAAGAAATGCTACTGGATTCTCTTGCTCGCCTTCTGACAGAGAGGTCCAGGCAGTTTAAGAAGCTACTTAGATCGGTCACAAAACTCTGGACTCAGGGAAGATCTCACTGGATGCCACATTACTCTGTATCAGGGGAAATCGGACCTCTGAGTCCCCCGGTCCCTGCTGGAACTGCCCTGGATGCAGGACGCCGACCTCTGGCGGGGCAGCGCAGGTACCTGACAGTGCCCAGGACCAGGCCTGGCAGGGCCCAGACAGCACAACAGCTCTCATCGTGCCCTTTCCTCTTCCTCCGGCAGAAGTACTCTGGGTGCCACGGTTTCCACCGACCGCATGGCTGGAAGCGAGGGAAAGAGGGGCGGAAGGGGGCATTCCAGAAACAGGAAAGGAAGAGGCAAGAAAGGGAAAAGGGAGCATCTACTCAACACCAGAAGGAAAAAGTGCTGAGGAACTCTGCAGCGGCTTCGGTTTGCCTCCTTGTGCTCTCCAGCTCACCCCACTTTTCATGGAAACGTACTTAATACGTTTTTGACAGATTAACAATGATGCGAGCCAAGGAAAGACCCTGTGGGTCACGGCTGTTTGTAACCAGATGAATACCATTACTTTGGTTTTCCTAGCAATTAATAGTCACAAATTGCGTTGCTTATTTTTATATTATTGAAATTTAATAAATTTATCACTTTTCACCTCTAGACGGTGTGAGCCCAGGAGAGCAGAAACCGTGCATGTGCGTGTCTGCGTCCTTTAGGGTCCTGCGCATGGCGGGAATCAAGAAGGGTTTTCTGATTTTTACTTAATTCAAGGGGCTAAGGACAGAGAGTGGATTTTGTTACACGGACTCTTCTATGACTAGTGGCAGTGTAGACGACAATGGTGGCGGTGGTGACGTCATTTATTATAAGCTCATATACCAGGCCCCATTCCAAGTGTTTTACTTTGATTATTTCATTAAAACCTCCAAACAGTTCTGTGAGGAGGTATTGCTGTGTCTCCGTTCCGCCAGTGAAGACCAATACGTAAAAGATTTGCTAAAAGTCATATAACGAGATTTCTGAACTGAACACAGATCTGTCTAAATCTAGAAGGAGTACTTTTCATGACTCTGTTTTTCTACCTGCCATACTATTTTTTTTTTCCAGCATGAATTTTCTGCCTATACCAGAAGCAGGAGCCCTAGGAGAATAGGGGTAAACCTGAGGCATGTGCAGACAAAAGAAATTATGGATCTCGATCCTTGAGAAACTCAATGCCCACGTCTATGCTAATGATCCATTAAGAACTAGAATTTCATGAACCACTTTTCCTCAATATTATTCCACCCTGTCTGCTGGCCTTTGCAGAACACTCAAGTTAGAAGATACAAATTCAGACCACAAGCCCTCATTTGCCACCTGACACCCCCACAAACCCAGAACATCCATGCAACAGGTCCCACAGTGCCATGGGCAGGGCCCAAGCCATCAGCAGGCAAGGCTTTGCTGACAATGGCCTAGAGGGAGCAACAGCCCTGGCATCAGAGCTCTACGTACGATTTAGTCTATAAACCCTCAGTGTTAGTACCTTCTGCTAAGCTACCAACCACACTGTGCAGGCCCTGCAGCAAAAGAACAGAGCAGGCCAGTTGAAGGGTACATCCCAGTCACCTAGGGCAATATTCACAGGTGTACAGGTGACTGGCTCACCACCTGAACAATAGCTTCCCTCCCATGGCAGCTTTCCTCGGGTTAGGTTAGAACCAAATATCCCTGCAGTCAACCCATTCATTGCGCCCACACTTTGAAGAGTAATAAAACCAGCTGCTGGCTTGGGTCTGCCAAGGCTGCTTCCCAGGAGAGCTTCTCTGAAAGTTAATATGGAGCTGTTATGCACAGCCAGATTTTCACTTGGGCTTTTGTTGCTCCTCCTGCACTTGTTTCTCTGCTCTGGCTGTGTCCAGAAGCTGCCTGGTGCCCGCTGGGCCGTGATGCCAGCAGAGACTGGGCTCTGAGCCTGGAGCAAAAAGGACCATCATACTGATTGGCTTCCAGCTGAAGTGGGCCCACCCAGAGATCCAAAGAGGTGGGAAGGGCAGTGTAAACAGCAAGCTCACACTTCATGAGGGCTTGGACCACTGTTCCAATGCATCCTGAGGAGATGCATCTGTGGCCAATCCACACTGGGCATATGTCTCCTCACTCAGCACTGAACTGTGGCTGGAAAAGTCATCGCAAAGCACATACGTGGCTTGCAGAGAGGAAAAAAAAGCTGGAGACAATCTCCAAGCATATCTGGGAGCAAGGGAAGGCAGATGGGGAAAACATTGTGCAAATACACACCCAAAAAATGGATAAGGGACAAATACTTTCTGAGACATTTAATGATTCCCAATTTGCCATATAACACCAGAGCATAAAAGTGACCACAGAATTCCTCCACTGGCTGGAACCTTAGCCTATTTCATGAACTGCTTTTCTTATTTCTCTATGGTATCATCAGTGCTCTCATTCTCTATTTTTTTGGGTTAAGAACCATCAATTTCTCAAATCTTTTCTTACCTCTTCATATTAATCATCAGCACTAGAACACAGTTTTCTTTTGGAAACCACAAGTGTTTGTCACTTCATGAGAGATGCTGAGGCACAAGGGCCCACTGAGATGGCCACACGCAACCACTAGCTAAGGGAATTTTCCCCACCATCCTTCCAGGAAGTCCACAAGTGACAGAGGGCCAACTGTGTGCTTGGCCAGCACGGGATTACCCAAAGTACCCATCTCAGGCAAAAAGCTGAGAACCAAATTTACTTCCTTCTTAAAAAATATTTTATATTACATTTTTTTTAAAGAGCCTTGTTATACTGAAGAAAAAGTAGGAGGGCTCATGCTACAGGATTTTAAGACTTACTATAAGGCTACAATAACTAAGACAGCATGGTAGTGGTGGAAAAATAGATTAATAGAATGGAACAGAGGACTGAGATATAGACCCATACAGACACAGTTAACTGGTTTTTGAGAAAAAGGCACAAAGGCAGTTCAATGGAGAGAGGACAGTCTTTTCAGTAAATGGCACTGGGACAACTAGATGGCTAAAGGCAAAAGAATGAACCTAGTCAGAGATCTTACACCTTATACAAAAATTAACTCAAAACATCTATAAGAAAATTTAGGAAGAAAAATCTCTGTGACATTGAGTCTGGTGATGAATTTGTAAATATAACCCCAAATCACAATCTATGAAAGAAAAAATAGGTATGCTGGACTTCATTAAAATGTAAAACTTGTGTCTGTGAATGATATTGTTAAGAGAACCAGAACACAAGCCACAGCCTGGATGAAACTATTTGCAAAACGCACCCCTGATGAAGGACTTGCATCCCAAACACAAATACTCTTAAAATTCAACCACTAGAAAACAAACAACCCAATTAGAAAATGTACGGAAGATCTGAACAGACACCTCCCCACATAAGATGAAAAATAACCATATGAAAAGATTCTCAGCATCATTTTTCAGGAGGGAAATGCAAATTAAAACAATAATACCATACCACCACATAACTCTTTTAATGTCTAAAATCCAAAACAACTGACAATACCCATTGCTGGCAAGGCTGCAAAGCAACGAAACTTTCATTCATTGCTGCTGGGAATGTAAAATGGTACAGCCAGTTGGGAAGACAGTTTGGCAGTTTCTTATAAAGCTAAATATCTTACCACACAATTCAGCAATAGCACTCACTCCTAAACATTCACTCAATGGATTTGAAAACTTATGGCAACACAAAAAGTTGAATTTGAATGTTTATATAAGCTTTATTCATAATTATTAAAACTGGAAGCAATCAAGATGTCCTTTAATAGGTTAATGGGTACAAAATGATGAAGCATCCATATAATGGAATACTCTTTAGTGATAAAAAGAAATGAGCTAGCAAGCTACGAAAAGACACGAGTGAATCTTAAATGAATATTGCAAAGTGAAAGAAGCCAGTATAAAAAGGCTATATAATGTATGGTTCCACTTATATGACATTCTAGAAAAGGCAGAACTATAGAGATGGTAAACAGACCAGTGTTTACCAGGGGTTTGAGATGGGGGAAAGGAAGAAGTAGTTGAAAAGGTGAAACACAGAAAAGTTTTTTTTAGAGTAGTAAAACTAGTCCTTATGATACTGTTAGAGTAGATACATGACTCTACGAATTTGTCAAAACCTATTGAACTTTCCAGCACAAAGAGTGATTCTTAATGTATGCAAATTTTAAAATGTTTTGTCCTAAGACAAAATGCAGAATGCCACAAAACAAGCTAAATGTACTACAGAGTGGCTGAGCTGAGTAGCTTTGGTAATGTGTGGAGACTATAGGCAAAAGGCCTATTCATAAGCACTGTACTCTAGTTGATAAAGTTGTTTCCCAAGGAGATAGAGGTTGACAATTTTGATACTGGAATTGAAGAATTAAGTAAATGGATGGTGGAAGCCAAGTTTCCCACCATTGGAGACAAGCAAGGGGAGGAGGCTATAATGATCCATGTGGTAATGAATTAGCGTTGGATACATTAGCATGAACTCATATTTAGCTTAATATAGATATAGATGGATGTATATAGCATAATTTATAAATGTGTATGTATGTATGTGTGTGTGTGTGTGTATATATATATATATATAGGTTAATATACACACATATATTCCCTTGCTCTGTCAGATGAGAGAGCAGAGAAGCAACAACATTCCGGTAGTAATGACCATACCTGGAGTCCAGTTTTGCTTTCTAATACCATTCTATAATAAAAGGAACCAGGGCTGCTCATGGAAGTGGCTGATTCTATGACTGTGATAAGAAATACACAAGATGAGCCCGAAGCATCTTACAGTGCCAGAAATTAAAGAAGTGCTCAAAAATAAATAAATAAAATAAGCCACAGTGAGAGTATGTCAAAGGGCACAGGACCAATAGAAAGAGCTCCAAATGGCCAAAACTGGAACAATCTGAACAACAAAATCTTAGTACTATATTAATTCAATAATTAGTATTAGATTATAAACTCAAGTACAAAATAAATGTCCATGAATCCATATTGATATAAATACATGATTGAATAAGCAAATAAATGGGGGGAAGAGGCAAGTCTCCCATGCAGAAGATTTCTAAATAATTTAAGTATATATTCCACCCTCGAGTGTCTACATGGGGAAATGGAGCATTAAATACCTACTCCTTCAGTACAGATTGTGCAGAGGGACTTTCTTCCAAAGAGTATGGTACGGAAAGGGGGGAAAATGGTACCATTACACTGGAGAAAGCCGACAAACACTGCCTCAGCCATGGGACCAAGGTCCACATCAACAGGGATAAGTCACGCAGACAGCATGTACCCTTGACGTGATATGATGACAGTGACACTTCACCTCTGTGGTCTTCCCCCCGCAAACCAACACCAGTCTGATCATGAAAGTAACATGAAACAAATCCGAATTGAGGGACATTCTGTAAAATAACTGATCAGTACTCAAAACTGTCAAGGTCATCAAAAGCAAGGAAAGTGTGAGAGAAGCCTAGGACATGACGACTAAATGTAATGTGGTATCCTGGGTGGGATCCTGAGACAGACAAAGGACATTAGGTAAAAACTTAGGAAAGAGGAACTAAAATCTGAACTTTCATCGATAATAATATATTGATATTGGTTCATTAATTGTAACAAATACCAATGTATGATGTTATTAACAGGTGGCAGTGGGCGCAGGGTATCTGGGAACTGTCTGTATTATCTTTGCAATAGTTCTTTAAATCTAAAATGCTTCTAAAATAAAACATTTATGTGAAAAAATAAACACTAAAGTAATGACTTTGGGAAACAGTAGAGCTTTGTTAGATACCAATTGATGAAAAAAAGAGAGGCATAGTGTTCTAAGCACAAAGAATGACCAAGAATTGACGAATCCAACGATGGGAGGGGAGTCCTCTCTAAGCGACGCACGAGGAGTTCACAGACCAATCACAGAGCGCCGGACTGTGCAAATGACTTCCCAGCCCTGAAGTATATTTATGCTCCAGCAAAATTAAAAATGACCATACCAGGGGCTTCTTAGTAAAGTATTATTATTTACTCCATTCTGGAAGTTTTAACCAAAGCATTAAGACATAAAAAAGAAATACATATAGATAGTAGAAGGAAGTACTGAAAAACCCAAGTGTAAGAGTTAGAATAATCTGGGTTCAAATCCTGGCTCTGTCATTTGCCAGATGTGTGACTTGGAGCAATTTGAATTTAAAATGGTTCCTTTTCTTATCTTTAAAATGGAGATAACAGCACCTCCATCACTGGACTTTCAGGACGATTAAATGAAACATACATAGGATACACGGTGTCTAGCAATAGTGAGTCATAAATAAATGGCTATTTCATAAAATGTACATTGGAGAGGAAGATAAAAATGCCCATTATCTGTAGATGATATCATTTTCTACAGCAAATCCAAAGCGATAAACTAAAAACTGTCAGAATCAAGATTTTCTATTTGAAAGAAATAATCATTTTGGCAAAAATGAAAAGCAGATTTCATTCACAAAAAGCAATCACAAACACTGCCGGCTCTAGTCTTGGATGTAATGAGAAATACAGGAACATGCATGAAAGAAAACTGCAGACGTTTGCTGGGGAGACTTGGAGAGAGAGAGAGAGATGCACCCATGTTTCCAGATGGAACAACTTAACTGTAAAGATATCAATTCTTCCCAAATTACTTTGTAAAGCCAATCTAAATCTCATTTTAAAAAAAAGTTTTCAAAATGATTTTGAATACCATCTGGGAGAATGAATAGATAAGAATATCCATGAAAATATGAAAAAGAGGATAAACCTGTTAGATAAAATGATGAATTATTGGATAAAAAGTCACTTTAAAAACTGGCTATTTGAAACAAATAAACAAAACAAGCCCTTGCAGTTCCATTTCTCATATTATACCCCAAAAAGTATTGGACTGATTAAACAGCATTTTTCCAACTACAAGCTACAATCCATGAGTGGGTCCTAAAAACATAACTGTCTAAAATGTGAGGTATAATGGCAGAGAACAGAAAATAGAGCGTATCCTACAGGATAAGGGTGTCGCTGGGGGAAAGCTTTGAGTACTGGCTTACAGCGTGAACTGCTTCTTCCTGTTTGAGTGCCACCGGCCTAACGCACCACACATAAAAAATGCAAGCCATGAAATAACAAAGTGGAAACAGAGGTGAAATTTTTAGCTGGCCTCAGAGTAGGGAAGAGATTTCTAAACATACATCAAAGCCAGAAACTCTAAAGGAAAAGAATGATAGACCTGACTGGATAAAAACCTCAAAATTTTGGTTTATCAGAAAACACTGCTACAGGCATGACACACGGTAGGGAAGAAGTGAAATACATGTAAGGAATTCATATCATACTAAGCGTGTAAAAGAATCGCCTTATAAACTACTGAGAAAAAGATCGGTGCTCTGAAAGGGAAAGCAGACAGGGTACCAGGCAATTAAAAAGAACTACAAACAGCATGCACGTGCCCCTCCCCCACAAGTTAAACCTGCAACGTAATCAAAGAAATAAAAAAGCAAAAATGCAATAGTCAGATAATTGCCTTCCAAGAGCCATTCTTCTGCTTGTCTTCAGTAATAAGAACCGTGATTTTCAGCTGACTTACTGCCTTCCAACTGAAAAGTCTACATTCCCTATCACCTAGGTAGGAACATACGATTACACTCAGACTGAGTTGGACGTTGACGTACAGGCAGAATTGTATCCAAATTCACAGACTTCTGCTTGAAGAAAGGAGTATGCCCCTCTGTGTTCTCCAATTTTTCCTGCTGTCTGGACTACAGTTAGAATGGCTGGAGCTCTAGCCAACAACTTGGACCATGAGGCGGACTTGTTGGAGCAACAAGATGGGGCGCCTGCGTCCCTGGTGATCGAGGTTGCCCCATACCAGCCCTGGACCTCCTACCGCTTGACTTATTTTATATGAAAATGAAATAAACCTTCTTTTGCTTAAATCTTCTTTTGTTTAGTTTGGGTGCTGGAGTGTCAGTTATATACTGTTGAACCAATTCCAGCTAAGAAAGCTACCTTTTTTCCTAATCCGCAAAGTAGAAAAAAATCTTTTAAAAATTACAATATCCAAAGTTGATAAGCATCCTCTGAAGAGGCATTCTTATACATTGCTTGTAGTACATCTTTGCTGAAAGAATTTCTGCCGGTATGTAACAAAAGACTTAACAATATACATACCTTTTACTCAGAAATTCTACTGCTAGGAATGTATCCTACGAAGATAATTAAGATATGTGCAAAATTAATACACAATGATGTTCATAAAAGCAGTACTTATAATGAAAAATTAGAGAAGCTAAATGTTCGATAATAGAGGACTAGTTATAAAAATTATAGTACATTTATAGAATCAAACACCATGTAGCTATTAAAAGTCAAGTTTTAAAAGAATAATTGATGATATGGGAATGTTATTAAGTATTATTAAGCTAATAATAAAGATTTTAAACAGTATGTGATTACATTCAGTTTGGGAGTCTAGGTAATTTAAAAAACTCATTCTTTGTATTTTGCAAAGAATTAGTATTTTTTAAATGTTCTATAACAAACATGTATAAATCCTATTTTTTTTAATGCTCATTTTGAATTTGCCTGTGTCTACTGTCTTCCACCACATACCTGTCTTCTCCAGGTCCTTCTGCTCACCTCCATGCACAAGGTGTTCTGGTCCAACATGCCTCACTAGTTTGCACTATAGAACATTTTTTTCTGCTTCCTTGTCAGTAGTCTTTGCAAAGGATGAGAAATACCTGATACACAACCGTAGGTCAAATACTCCCACTCCAGGACATTCTAAGCCCATTAGCCTAGTTCTAGGAGCCACACGTTCCTGAGACACTCAGAGTACCGTGACACTCTAAGTGATGCTCCTGAAGCCATCCCAGGTCTCCCCTTTCCCTAGATACCAAGATCTCATTGTCCCTAACTTCTTGGGAGCCCCTGGCCTCACACCAATATTCTGTATCTCTAAGCAAATAGCCCTTAAAAAGGATGTGCTCTATGTCAATTAGAAAATGTGTTTAGCTGCAAATAACAAAAAGCTTAATTGACAGTAGCCTAAGTTCACGGAGATTTACTTTGTGACGTAAGAAGTCAGGAGAGAGGCCGTCACAGTGTTGGTTCCGCTACTCCACAGCAGCGCCAGGGCCCAGGTTCTTTCTGAGCTTCTGCTCAGTCATCCTCAATGGTTGGGCTTGAAGCCTGAGGCTGGGCCTCCTGTAGTTACAAAACAGTTGCTGCAGCTCCACTCACAGCTCCACAAGGGTAGAACACAGCACCAGCTGTGCCTGTCCCTCTTTGTTATGAAAGCAAAAACTTTCTCAGAAATCTCCAGAAGACTTTACTTGCATTTCATGGGCCAGAACTGAAGCGCAGGGCCACACCCTCAGCTGGGAGAGACTGGGAAAATAAGAATGTAGCTGAGCATGTTCTTCCTCAAAACAACCCACCCAGCCCAGAATCAAATGGGTATGGGGTAGACAACTAGTAGTGTCCACTACATGCTGGCCAGACTAATTCTAGAATTCCAGTGTCTTTTGGAAAGCAGCGTATTGCCAAACTGCACAAAGAGCAAATCCAGGCTAATGGTGTGTGTGTGTGGGAGTGGTGTATATGAACTAAAGAGAGAAACAGAATGATATTCATTAAGCACCTTTTAGAACAAGCTGCTTTCACAACTACCTTGCTGAATTCATTTCATGCTGATAATAATCTCTCAAGATAGGCTTATATCTTTGTTTTTACAGATGAGGAAACGGCAACTCAGAGAAGTTAAGTAGCTCTCCCAAAGCTACCCAGCTAGTAAGCCCTGGGGCTGGGCTTCACCTCTACCACTGCCTGTTCCGCAGTCCACGTGTTTTCTAGTACACAACACTGCCTCTCGGCAAAGCCCATTATATGTGTAACTGAAGGGCAAATCGTGGCGCACAAGTACAACCGAGCTGGCTTAGAACTTGAAGGCACACAGTTAAAGACGCACGGGAGGCCCAGCGAAGAGCAGCCTTCCTGTGGAAAACGGAAGGCAGTACGTGTGCCAGACAGCACGCTGTGATCGCTCCTTGGCTGCTGCTCATGGACTAGCAGGCAACACAGCAGGTACACGGGACCCCAGAGGGCGAAGCATTCACGGCAAGCGACCACGGAAAGGAACCCAAAGACAGTAGATGCTAACTTGAATCAGAAGTCTTAGAGTAAGCCAAGGAGTTTGGTCCCTACCATATGTAGAATAAGTAACTCATTAGAGACAAAAAGTAGAAAGACGCTAAATTTAACTGGGATTTTATTTAAATATTCCTCTAATCACATGCGTAACATATATATTACAAATTAATATTTATACTTAGTTGTGTCCATTCATCCAACAGACCCTATGCTAGGGATAGAAAGAGAAATGAGACACAATCCCTGCTTTTAAGGGTGTCACACTCTGTTAGGTACATAACGCCAGTATGTCTATAGGAGGGGCCAAATGTAATTTTTTAAAGTTAGTTTCCTTGTCTCAACCACAGGAAATGAAGTCTAGCTCT
>NW_012147975.1:1067411-1070711 GCF_000956105.1 Propithecus coquereli
TGTAATTTCTAAAGCCGGGGCTATGCTCACATCTCTTTCTAGGGTGCAACCCAGAGGACCCACTCAGCTGCAGCCCCACCCCACCTCCACACATTACCCAGTGGCAAGATCCGTTTAAGAGACTCAAGCTTGGATCAAACATGGTCAGGCCAAGGAGGCCAAAATAAATAGATACTCTCTTGGCCGGGGTGGGAGGAGACAGGCACATGCAACTACCTTCGTGGGCCCCCCAGGCTGATGTGCAACAGAAGAACTGGATTTGTTCCTTGTAAGATTTTTTTACATGGCAAGATTTACTTAAATATGAAGGACTTGCTCCCAGCAAGACCCGCTACCGCACCGCTGAGAAATTGGAAAGCGGGGATTTGCACATTCTGCATACTCCTAGGGTGTCCTCTCTCCCAATGTCACGTGCTCTCAGAACTCCCCCTAAACTGCTCTGAAGCTGTCCTCCTTTTAGCGCTAAGTCCTGAAACAATGAGACTCACAAGCAGAACCCGATTGTGTCGGCAGCTGCCTTCTCTTGCCACAGAACTCCTTGCACTCCAGCAGGAGGCCCTGGAGGCTGACCCTCTGGGACTAGGAGAGGAACACAAGGTTTCACCCTAATTACTCCAGCGTCTCTCAGATCCTGCTTCTCCCTTGGTCTCTTCAGACTGGAGAGATCTGGGTAGTTGTTGTTTGTGTTTTGGCAGCAGTCCCAACCCACCTGAATAGCTACCACTATTTACTCAACCAACTACTTATTCTGAGTTTTATCTGGCATCATTATGTATTCCTCAAGGTAAATAATCAAAGTGACATCCCTGCCTTCTTCACATCTAATTGCCACTTCGGGTTTGGAAACAGAATCATCGTCATCATGTCATGACGGTGATGATGATGATGTGTTATATTTTGTGAACCCTAACTATACCTTTATAGTTAAAATGAAGCTCATTTGATTCTCACTACGCCTGTTAGACTGAGGCCAACCTTCCTTTGCTCCTTGTCCTGCTGGAGGTCCAGCCCCAGGACGCCTCTTGGATCTAGGGAAGAGGCCACCCACACTTTACTGAGCAGCCTGCTTGCGGGGGGGTGGCAGTCGCTTGATTCCTTCTGACTATAATTTCAATTTACTTTTCACTGTAACGCCGTCCTTTCTTTTCACAGCAATAGATAGCGGGGCAGCACAAGAACAGTCGACTTCAGGACAGATTACAAATGAATTTTTATCTTTAAAAGGAGCTAAGTCGGAAACTTGTGGCTATCAGAGAAGCATAATACGGTGGTGAACAATGAGCCCGCAGCAGTGTTTTGATAAACTTCAGAGAGCTAAAAGTGCTTAAAGAAAAAGAGAGGTGAAAATGATTGAGGACGTTAATTTTCTCACTCTGGAAAAACACCGTCAGTGAGGGCTGTGATGTCAGCAGAGGGCCATGTTCTCTGCCTACCGAAAGCACAGCAAAATCTGTCTCACAGAGTGTGGACATACATGTGTGTGCATGTGTGGTATGTGTATCTTTCTCTTTTCTAAAGGAAGTCTGACCTTTCGATGGACATTCAGTTAGTTAAGAACACAGTATAATGTGAATGTAAAAGCGTAAGTTCCAGAAAAGGCTTCAAATCTCTGCTCTGTCATCTATTAGCCGTGTGTCCTTAGGCAAGGTGTTGGC
Source organism: Propithecus coquereli (assembly GCF_000956105.1). Lineage (NCBI taxonomy): Eukaryota > Metazoa > Chordata > Mammalia > Primates > Indriidae > Propithecus > Propithecus coquereli. The sequence continues at coordinate 1,069,067 of NW_012147975.1, forward strand.
TGATCCAAGTCTCAAATTTTCTCATCAGTGACAGAGATCACATTATTTGGTCGTTGGAGGAATCACACACACTCATGAAGTGCGTTGCAGTTCACATATTAAGCACCTTATACAGATTATACTGCGCCACAATAAACCATTTTTTTTACTACGTTAAACATTGTAAATTATGATACGTGTATACAGCAGACAAATCTTTAAAGAGAGTAAGGTAGATTCATTCAACATTTGACAATTATTGAGAATCTGGACAAAAAGCCCTCATGTAACTTCCATTCTAGTTGGGCAACACAGAAAATAAACAAAACAGGGAAGCAAACCACCTAATATATGAGAAGGTAATGAATGGCACAGAGAAAAATAAAGCTGGAAGGAGAAGTACAGGGGAAGGCTTCCTGAGAAGGGAATGTTTGTGCAAAGATCTAAAGAGGCGGCTGATGGGGCGGCTGTGTGGCTGTCCGGGGAAGACGGCCCGTGGAGGGGACAGTCAGGGCAAAGCTCCGAGGCAGTGGTGCCAAGGGCACCTTCAAGGGACCCATGGAAGCCTGTGTGCCTGCACGTGAGCACGCAAGGGGCGGAGCAGGAGATGGGGACAGAGATGTACAGGGGACAGATCGTGTTGGCTTTTGCAGGTCACTGAAAGGACTTTGAGTTTTCCTCTTAATCTTAACAAGAGGGGGAGTTACTGGAGAGTCTTGCACAGGGAATTATGTAATCTGACTTACATTTGGAGACCTAGTTGGACTACTGTGTGCAAAAGAGAATGTAGGAGCCAGGAGATCAATTAGGAAGCTATTAAATAAAAGATGGGGATGTCTTTGAACTTCTAGGGTGGTAACAGTCAAGGTGGCAAGAAGTGGTTCTATCTGAAAGTTGAGCCAACATGATTTGCTGATTATGAGAGAAAGGGAGGGTTTTTGTTTGTTTGTTTTTACTTCAGCAAGTGGAAATACGGAGCTGCTGATGAAGATGGCAAATACTGAAGGAGGAAGGAGCAGATTTGGGGGGAAGATGAGGAGTTTGATTGTGGACGTTAAGCTTGATAATGCCTGTGGGCATCCGAGTGGAGGTGCTGGGTAGTCAGCACATATTGAAGTCTGGAGTTCAAGGGAGCAGTATGCACAGCTTGGCTGAGGACAGACAGGCACACAGACGAACACGGAGAGACCTGTGTGCACTTACATGAAGAGACATCCATAACATATGGAAGGCAGGGTACGAGACATTATGTAGACTATGATCCCAACTATGCGTGAGTACAGTTTAACAACTTAATGTGTTTATAAAAATAATTGGAGACACCAGCAAAAAACTGGAGGCTAACAAAACTGGGAATATGGACACTTGTGCCATAACATTTGGATTTTATGCAAGAATGTATGTTAATTTGCAAATTAAACAAAAATAAGGACAGGAGAAGAGTGTCATTTGGGCAGACAATCAAAGCCATTACTTTCTAGCACAAACCTCTGTCCCCTTTGCTGAATCCAGTTATGACCTTGGCCACCCTGTGTCTCAGTTTATCCTTCTTTCTCTTTGCACCTTGAGCTTTCCCCACTCAGTTGCTACCGAATGGGCTTCAGGAGGACCAGGAAAACCCGCAGTCCACTTTCCCAGAGTTGGGCTCACAGCAGAGGAAGAACCC
>NW_012147975.1:1070761-1071778 GCF_000956105.1 Propithecus coquereli
AATTGTTACCTTGGGACATAAGGGAGCTCCATGTGCTGACATATGAACAACACATATGGATGTATTTGGTGGTATGAGTTCTCGTTATCTCACTCAGGACAGAAACAGCATAGGACCTGGGCACAGATTAGGCACTTAATAAATGCTGGATGGATGGATGGAAGAAGACACATTACTCACTACCAACAGACTCAATCACTGCCCTCAATTTTAGGGGAAAAACAAAAAACAAAAATTCCTTCTTGGAGTATTGCCTTAAGCTTTAAATTCTAAATATAGCTTAAAGGTCTTCAGAAGTAAGGTACGGGAAGTAACAGATCAGTGTTATTTGAGTACATTATTTTTCCTGTATAGGCAAGTTTCCTCTTGGGCTCAATGGTAATCAGATTTTAATCCAACTATCTCACAACACAGAACTAAGTATAATTCTTGTACCACAAGTTCTCAACTGAGAACTCTTATAATCGCCAGATATTCCCCACTTTGCCTATAAATGTTCTCTGTGTTCTCACAAGAGCCCAAGGAAACACTGAACAGAATGTTCTGTTCCAAGAGATGCTACACTCTGTCATCAAGGCAAAAATATTTGCTTCCTGTGACACCTTGAGCCCTTTTCCCAAGTCAGGCAGGCAGGATGCAGGGAGGGAACAGACCTGCCGGGACTGGTTTAGATGACAGCATCCGTTCCCAACCAGAGGAGCCAGAAGCACACATGGAAGTTACCTGCTTCCTGAGGTCATGCCCCAGATTGAGCCATGCAGGGAAGTCCAGAGACAGGTAACTTTGGATTGAAGAGCCCGCAACCTTGGGACCTAAGTTGCCCACAGAACCCAACCTTTCCAAGGGCTGGGGCCACCAAAAGCTCAGGTCCATGAACGTACTTGGAAGACACCGAGAGCCTACACATTCCTTCAGTCATTATGCCACAAAGGACCGAAGTCAGCCTGATCTGTGCCGCCCCCTGCCCCGGGCACGGTGCACACAGCAGTGAACAGGCTGTGGGAAAGGCTGGAGCTG
>NW_012147975.1:1075828-1081215 GCF_000956105.1 Propithecus coquereli
CCACTTTTCTAGGAGCCTTTGCAGCAGGATTCTTTTAGGATTTTTCTGTTGAGATATTACAGCTAGCAGAACTCCTTACCCTGTCTCTTTTTACCGCCTCCTGTTCCCTTTTAAACATATTTTCCCAGCTCCACTTGTGATGAGTAATGGAATTAGACAAATGTCTGTCAACTCAAGATTTTCTCCCCCAGAATCTAGCCCTCAGGTTGAAAACACCGTTTGAGAAAAGAAAATCACTGTAGACTATTTTTCTACTCTTCCAAATAGCACAGGTGGAGGGAAGTTATCTCGTCTTTAGCATGCCCTGTTGGAGACACCGGCCGTTCTCTGTCCTCCCTGAACCCAGTCTGCTCCCACCTCCCTGCACCTGCCAGGCGGGTAAAGGGTTACGGCTCCACGGCCTTCTCCAGTTTCTTAGGCTGCTTGGCTGCGGCCACATCCACTCTCCCAAAGCTAATCTGTGCCAACAGAAGAAGAGAAGGCGCTGTCCTTAGAGTTCTGTTCTGTTTCCTCTCCCAGAGACAGAGTGGAAGAGGGGGTGGGAGAGAGTCTGCAGAACGCCATTCAGAGCCCTGCGGTGGTGGGAACACAGTGACATTTTCTGCCTGATGGTTGACGCTATACGATTTGGGCAAGTGACTTCAGACACAGGAGAAATTAAATTTAACTCCCACCTACGGCCTCTTTACCATCTTCAGGCTGAAGACTCTGCCGACTGTGACCAAGGCTGTACACGTGGAAGGAACAAAGCCACTAGGCCTGGCATCTGACCTCAGGCAAATCTCTTTCTCTCAGTGGGGCTCCTGCATTCTCTTCTGCTAAACTGGGGCTGAATAAGGATCACTGGTGGTCAAATGCTTCCTACAGATGTAATCTAATGTTGCAAAGCATAAAAAGGGACTGGCTAGCAGGGAGGTCTGAGGCCCCAACCACTTGGCCTTCCCCTGGGCTCTGTAGGCACCTTCGAGGACAGAAGGCCCCCCTCAGCGTGGTGTGGGAGAAGGCAAGTGGGACCCTTCTGACCTCAAACCTCAACTCTGCACAGTCTGCACCTCGGCAATGAAGAAGCCCCAAAGCCTCCTCGGAGGAGGGGTGCAGGGAACAAGGCTGCCAAGCTGAGGCCAAGAGCGGGAGGTTTGTCTCTTGAAACAGGAGCGGAGTGCTGGCCAGTTGAAAAACGGACCTTAAAGCCTCTGCTGTTTAGAGACCTCTATTTCCCCTTAGATTTTCCACCATTGCAAATAATCAAGAAACTGGTGCCTCCAGCCTTCCTCACCGTCATTCTTTCTTCACGGAGGGCTGAAGAAAGAGCAGCAGCAGCACCTTGGAGCTGCAGAATGAAGGTTGGATCTAAGAAGTGACTTTCCTGACTGGGTTGGCTGTTGGGTCCTAAAAAATACCAATTGGAATCAGGAGAGACCTTTCCTGAAAAACTCAGAAAAATGCACGGAACCCCAGGCTTAATACACACATTTCAATTTCACCTCCTCCCTTTTCACTTTGTTTTCCTTTTTGTCGTTGTCGTTGTTGTTGGATAATCGTCACGTTATGCTCTTGCGGCCGGACTGGCGTTATAGAGGTGAGAGAGAGGGCAATGAAGTGCCGTGCCAAGGTCAGGAGGTAAATTTAGAGGTGAGAGAGGAAATATTCAGAGATATTAAAGGATGACCCTACCTTCCACCCTCTCTTCAGGGGACACATCAAAGGAGAGACGCCAGATAAAGAGAACAAAAAAATCAGCCACTTGGCTTTGACTTCCAAAAAATTCTCTGAAACTTAAAGCTGAGACAAGAGACTTCTGATTTGCCAGAGCTGGGTGTGTTATAACTCAAAAGACCAAAGCTGGAAGGAACAGAACACTCTACGAGATTAAAGGAGAACAAGTCAGACCCGTGCTCGCAGCCCGCACACGGCCATCCAATATTGATCAAAGCGGGCCGCGCAGGGCAGCTCCGGGACGGGGACAGGCGCGGGGACAGGCGTGCTCTCGCGTTCCGCTCGCCGCGCTTCTCCCGTCTGTGACCCAGTTCTGGGTCCCGGGCTGGGAAGAGGCAATTCTGAAACCCGAGACAGGCGGAGAGCCCCAGTGGTAAAGTGTTTTGCCGCCAGTGTGAAGGCCACCAGGAGGCAAGCCTCATAGAAACGTCCTCTGCGCAGAGCAGAAACGGCTTCCAGAGAGATCGGCGGAGAGAAAGCGGAGACGGCCCCCTCACCGCAGCCTTCCTGGGCCGGAGAATCACAGAAAGGCAACCTCGCGTCTTCTGTGCCCCTGAACGGGGCCAAGGGGAGGCTGTCAACAAACACAGAAGAGTCTCACAGAGAAAACAGAGGCCGCAACGTGGCCTTAAGGTGCACGGATGGTGTCTCACGCGTCTCTCACCGGCCCCGACGGGGATGAACACTGCCGGGAACCGACTGAAACGGCAGGAACCCCATCTAGGTGGGGGGTGCCAAAGAACAAGGAGCCCCAGGAAATGCCTCCCACCAATACCGCAGCTCAGAGGCCCCAACTCCACCTCTACTTCCTAGAATTTAGATACAGCCCTGAATGAACAGAATTCGCCCAGGAGTGATGCCACCAATGTTTTCACCTCAGATGGAACTGAGGTTCAAAACAGGCAAGGTTGAAAATAAAATACCAACAACTTTAATAGCAATATCGCCACATTTTTTACTTAGTTGCGTTTATGAGACTAGGAAATGTCATTTCTGCAACAGGCACCGAAACAAGACTGCTGCTGACGCGGTCCAGAGCTGCGACGTGTCTCGCAGAGGCAGAGGTGGCCTGCGGATGCCATGCCCACGGCCTGCAGCTTCTGGACGTGGCTGCTGACAGGTGAGGGAAGGTGGATTGTGTGCTCAGCTCTTCCTCCTCTCTCCCTCCAACCCCACGGCTCAGTTGACAACCGGAAGTTGCCTTTTATTTTGCTTCTGATCCCTCCCTTGTACCTGTCCCCTCCCCTTCATTTCAACTGCCACAACCTCAGCTCAGCCCACACTGCCTGTCACAAACTATCCTGAGAGCCGCACGGAAAGAGTGGTCAAATCAGAGGAAAAGGTCAGCCTTCCCTTGATCAATTTTGTCCAGGTAAAACATTATTAATTCAAATGCTTCATTTCACAGAATGACCCTGGGGATTTATCAACGTCCTCGCCACCCAGAATATGCTCTTATCCTCCAGGGAAACACTGATCAAATCCATATTAAATAGCTGAACATTATACCCTAACAGGGGATTATACTCTCCCCCATGAGGATACTTGGATTCCATTACAAATAAACTACAGCCATTCAGTCTTACCATGGACAGGTAGTTTCTGCTTCCCCTCATGGTTACACGAAAACTCTACTATTAAGTCACAGCCTAGAGCAGGGGTGGGAACCTTTTCATGTTAGAAGGCCGCGTTAATTTAGCTATAACCAAATAAGGCCGCATTCAAGAAACATCAATTAGATATACTTAAAAATGTACATTATTTTGTAAAAATCTAACTACTATGTACTTAATGATTTCAAAAAATTAAAGCTATTTGTTAATTTTAAAGTTAACTAATCTTTTAATGACTTCGTTGTGTCTGCTTTTTGTTGGAAAGCATTTGAACATTTGGTTGCAGCATGGAGGTCCTCTAGTTTTAGTTGAACCTCTAGATGGGTATCAGTCATTTGTGATCTTAAGGGCGTCTTGACTTGGGTTAGGTAGGAGAAAGTAGATTTGCAGCAATAAGTGGTTGATAAGCAAGAAAGCATTTTGGGGACATGTTGCCGAAGGTGTGGGTATTCTACTGCATTTTTCCATGTTTCAATTGAATCTTTCTTAGCATCAAACAATGACTTTAAAATGTCATCTACTGAGAGCTCAATCATTTCCATCTGTAGTTCTTTAGGTGCCTTGGTGATATCAACTAGGTGAGGCTGAAATGCTAATTTAAGTGTGATGTCATGATTCTCAAAGTCAGTGAAACTTTCATTGTATGCTCCAATTAATAGGTCTATAACAGCTGCAAATTCTTCAAATGATTCACATATATCATGCTGTTCATCAATGACCTTTGCTAACTCACATATGTTCATCTGAAATTTCCTTTTGAAGAAGAAGTGTTTTGAAAAAAGATAGCTTTTTTTCAAAATGCTTGCATTTTTTGCCACATATCATATATAGACTTAGTTTTATCTCACAAAGAAATATTCAGGTCATTTTGATTCGACATGGTATCACACAGAAATGCTGCATTCCTATAGAAATCTTCTTTCAATAATTCACATTGCTGATTCTGTTCTTCATAAAATTTAACTATCTGTTCTCACAGAGATCAAATTTTGGTTAACATCTGTCCCTGTGATAGCCAATGCACTTTAGAATGATATGGCAAATCCACACTGAACACCTCATCATTCAACTTTAGCATGTTACAAAACTGACGATGCCGTATTGCATTTGCACAAATACAGTTAACAATACTAAATAACTTTTTGCAAAGTGTCACTTAAAACAGTAGCTTTAGCACAGGGATTTTGCTGATGCAAGATAAAATGAAAAGAAATAAGAGCATCTGGATCTGTTAATACTTTTTTTTAATCTATGTAATAAACCCTTCATGTTTTCCTGTCATGGAAGGTGCACCATCTGTACATACACCATTTGTTAAAATAAATTTACCAAATTAAGTCCAACTTCACATTTATATCTAAAGTTGTTGAAAATATCTATTCCTCATATTCTTTTCACAGGAGTGCCCAAAGTGAGTAACTCTTTGTAGCGAAGAAAATACTCTGTTATGACCCAAATGAAGAATAAAACCTGTGCCAAGTTAGTATCAGTTGATTCATCCAAAACAATTGAATAACGTACATATTTTCCTTTTGAAGTACTGCATGAAGCTGTTCTGCTAAGTTGAAGGCTAATTCATGCTGCCAATCAATTATGGTTTCCCTTGAAAGAGGCAGTTGTTTGTACTTTGAAATGTTTTTGGGGTCTAAGCATCCTACAACTTCAACAATGCATTTTTTCACAATTTCTACATCACTAAATGGCTTCCCTTTTTTCCCCCAAGCATATAAGCTACTTTACAAGTTGCTTCCGTGGCATCATTTCCAGGTCTTATTGTTGCTTGAAAGAATTTGCTTTGCTTTTGATTTTCATCTTTTAATTTCTGCAACACCACCTTTCGTGCCTCTCCCTCTAATTTAAAATACTTGTGGTCCTCATGAATGTTATAATGCTGATGAGCACCGAATTTCTTTAATGCTGATTACAGTATCACAAAGCAAGCAAATCATCTTATCTTTAGCAGAAACAAGATAATATAGCAATTCCCAATCCTCATTAAAAAATCTGTTTTCTTCTTTCAGCCTTCTCTTGTTCTTCTTTGACATGATGGCTGTTAAG